>NC_081809.1:917500-1160000 GCF_030704535.1 Vitis vinifera
TAATAATAAATTAAATTAAATCAACTGAGCTACCCCTTAGGTTTATTTCAACCAATTCAACAAAATATGTTATAACTTAATTAACCTATTTATTTAGAAATAAATTAAACAATTATTAAAATTAAATAATTTATAATTATAATTAGATTAATCATTAATATTATTAAATAGATCAAATGGGATCAAATTCATGCAGTTTGACCAAAAAAATTATTTATTTATTTAACACGAATTTAACCCAAAACTAATTATACAGACCTAAATATGTTTTCCCAATTATATTAATTCAAACTTGCAAAAAATATATTGATTTTGAGTCATATTAATAATGTTAGTGATAACGATCATGATAATGATCATTCAAATAATTCAAGTCAATGAGCTGCGTTTTTGTCAAACGAGTGAGCTGCATTTCCATGTTTATCTCCAACGACTCTATCATATATCAAACTTTATTATCATCTAATAAACATAATATTAATAACATATTTAAAGAAGTATACAAAAGTATTTTTAGCAATTTTAAATTTTTATTTAATTTTATTTCTGGTATGTATTTTATTTTTCTTACATTTCTTCAACCAAGTATAACACAAAACAATGTAAGTTGATATTAATCTACAAAACGGAATCTCACGTCATTAATAAAAAATCGTCCAAAGTAAACTACATTCAAATTTGATAGAAATCATAATAAAAAATAAAGTTTATGGATATCCAAAATTATCGAAAATTTTGTGGATATTATCGTTATTAAATAGAGGAGGCGTGTGAAAAAGGAGAACCTTGAATGCCGGTGGGTCTATGGTCGGGAGATGGGCACGTCGATGGACCCCTGGATTTCATGGTCCAAGGCTCCGAGCTCTGTCCTTCACTCGATCGACATTTGTAGGTGGCTGGTGCCTTGCGAATCACGCTGTACTACGTTCACATGTTGTCAACAAACGTTTGAGTCAGGTTCAATCTGCAGTTTCCATCGATATGGGGATTACACGTCGACGGACCCACTTCTCCCACAGTGGTCTCTGGCAATTTAATGCAACTGCCCCACAACTTTGTTTTACGCCCAAATCTTTTATACAACTATACGTCTCTTTGACTTAAAAAGATTGAAATGGGATGAAATATAAAAAGGGTGGTCTGATGTTCCAAAAAACCGATGAACCAAAAGCAGGGATGGCAACGTCCAGTGCGGCACGTTGTCCCTCTCAAGTCTCAACCCGTCCCTTTTATTCAAAATAAATATTATTTTTATTTTATTAAAAATAAATCAAATGAACCAAAACAAGGTAGGTTGGATGTGATAATTCGTTATACCTACCCGTCTTGTCCGTTTAATTTAAATAATAATAATAATTTTAAAAATTATTTTAATTTTTAAATTATATTAAAATAAATATATTTTATAAATAATTATAATATTATAATTTTTATAATTTATGTTATTGATAAGTATTTTATCATTATTATTCTTATTTATATATAAAATTAAAAAAATAAAAATTAATTTAATTTTATATATAATAGAGGTTGTGTAAGATGGAACAAGATAATACTCAAATCCATTCATGACTTTAAAAAAAATCTCAAATTTATTTATTTAAAATTTAAACTCGTTCCATTAGAGAATGAATGGGTACCAAAAAATACTCACTTCATTATCCTTGAGGAAACTATTTTATTAAAATTAGCTATACAATTTTAAAAACATTTATAAAACTTATTTTTTTATTTCAATTATTAAAAGTAATATATTCATAAAAAATACATAAAAATATATTTTTCCCCTTCAATCTTTCAAAACTCAACACCTTGTTCCCAAAAATTTATTAAAATACATTCTACCCTAACTTATTAAAATGTTAATAAATAGTTTGTTAAATAAAAAATTATAGCTATACTGAAGATCATGAATTGTTATACAAGCAATTCTCTGCATGTAAAATATCAAAATTATTGACTATAATATTTTAAAAGCATTTGAAAATTTTAAATATAGTTTTACGGTTTTACCCAATTTTATATTAGTATTCGAACCAAAGCATGAAAAAACCAATTTCATTTATAATTTTATAAAAGGATTATAATTGATAGTAAAGTCTTGATATTTAATAAGTGCACAATGCAAAATGTCGAATTTTGAACTTAAATGAATAAAGTGTAAAATATGTCACGATTGAAGTAAATTTAATCCTAAAAACTATTACTTTTTCCACTCCACTTCTTCTCGTATATCTTACCGAATTTGTGCTGGCTCGTAATTTTTCTATTGAAATATAAAATAAAAATTAAAAATTAATTATTTTAAATCAAAAGGTATGAAGATTCCGAGGTGGTCGGTTTATCTTTTACTCATGGCGGCTTCTTTCATGTCTACAAAGTCAAAAAATAACAAGAAACATGTGGATTGGTACTGCCTTTGTTCCGACTATGAAACAAAAATATTGGCAGACAGCCATTTGAAATTGCCCTCTCCTGGAGAAAAAAAATTATTTCATACAATGGGTTAGAGCTATTGTGATGGAATTGGATAGGGATAGGAGATTGTTTTTCAAAAATGCCTATAATTAATATTTGAATTTTTTTTTTTTTTTTGAATAAGGACCTAATTAGATACGAGATTCCCTTCTTACGTTTCTCTACTTTTTCAACGTCCTGGTTCGGGATTAGGAATTTTGATCATGACCACTTGTGGACCCCGCATTTCGGCTCATGCGTTTCCCACTCGACGGCGAGCTCGATTTTGATTTCGAAAAATGATCTTTATTGATTAAAAGAATGACTTGGAGTCGCCACTTATTTTTGTTTTATTTTTAAAGGGTAAACAAAATAAGAAATAAAAATCCTAAGTGTGACCCCTTAGTTTGGAAAAGGCGGTCTGCGAAAAACCGGATCGGGTTCGGGGGTCAGGTTACTTATCGGGAAGGTACGGTAAAGATCGTAGTACCCCTTTAAGTCCCTAAAGTCGAGTCTCTATTAATAAAGTGAAGCAATCATGGCAATTGATGAGTAAATCAATGAATACCCAAAGTGATCATGCACGTATGAGAGTTTGAATATACATAGACAATGATCAGATGAAAAGTGGGTACGTAACTCGGTAATAAGCCACCATGCACTATCAAGAGAGAGGGTTAGTGCATAATTAAGGAATAATAGCATGCATGTCAGGAGTAGGGTAAATCAATCATGTATGATAATCAAAGCAAACAATCAATCATAAAGTCACATATGTCGGGCTTCCACCAAAACCCATTTATTTTGCATGAATTAATATTACAGATTCCATTATTCCGGAATTATGAAATCTGTGATATTAATTCATGCAAAATAAATGGGTCTTGGTGGGAGCCCGACATATGTGACTTTATAATTGATTGATTTAGTTGTCATGCATGATTGTTTCTATTCTGTCCTATGACATACTTGAAATTATTTTTTAATTGTGCGCTAACCTCATTTTTTGATAAGCGCATTGTGGCTCGTCACCCAGGTACGTATCTATTCCCATTCTGGTAAGCGCGTTTTTAATATTTTTAATATTTGAAATTTTTTATCATTCAAATATTAATAATACTACAAACAATTTTTAAAATCACCCACAAATGCACTCTAAATGTCACAGACTATTAATGTTTAATAATTACACTTCAATTAAAATATACATTGAATAAAATATTTCTAAATTGATTGCTAGACATATTACTGTTTAATAACTAAATGGTATTTGAATTATATTTTTAATATAATTATTATTCATATTGAGTTTGAGTTGAATTATATAGTAAAATACCTAAATTTTAACACAATATGAATATGACGCATCAATTACCACCCCTACTTATCATACTCCTCGTACTTTCAAAATCTAAAATTCACTTTTTATTTAAAATCCTAAGCTTCTTTTTAAAACTTTGTGTTAAAATTTTGATTGAAAATATAGGCAAGTTTAGAACCTGATAATATGATGGAATTGACTATAAACTCGACCAGATGTATCGCTATTATAAATCATTAAGTAAATTACTTGATTGGATTGTCAAAGCAATTTTTTATTAGCTTTAATGACCCTATCAAACCTGGAGTGTTTGGGATGTTTGTGTTAGCGTTACATCAAATAAAATCTTTTATATTCTACCAAAGACACGATTATATATCATCACTGTTTATCTCCTAATGTAACATTCCGATAGTCTCTAGGGTAATTTTTTCCATCATGTTCATAAGATGATTAGTGGTTGAACTGTCCAAATCCAAACCTCATCACCCAAAAAATAAAATAAAAGAAAAGAAAAGAAAAATGACAAAGAAAGTTTAAACTTTTGTAGAAGGTAAAGATTACTTTTTTTTTTTTTTTCAAACTTGAAAGGGATAGGGAAAACTCTATAAATAAATAAAAAGTAGGTTTTAAATTAAATATAAAATGGTATTTTTAACAAATGAGAAAACCACAGAGATGTCCGATGAAATCCAACAGTGTTTAACCCTGTCGTATGCGCTCTCTTAGTGGCTGGTACGACGCATCTCACTCGGAATGTCTGTTTTCCATTTTGAACTACACAGCAATGATTCTGCCCAATGAAACTTTTTCTAAAAGGAAAATCAATCAATCGATCGATCAAGACCCCTAGGCCCTAACCCAGTTTGTTTCCTCTAGGCTCTGGCAGCCACACTCTTGGCCACCATGTCAATACGTTATTATGGGCAAGTCAAGAGTCGAGACAAAAAAACAATAAGACAGTTAAAAACATGGAATCAAGACTATTTATGGCAGCGATTTTCCTTTTTGTAACAATTTTTTATTGCCATATTTTCCTCCAATGGGAAGCTATTCGACAATACGAAAGATTTTCCTACGTGTAAATCGGTAAAAAGTGTTTTTTAGGGAATATTAAAAAATTCTAAATTAGTAAATTCCAAAACTAAATTCTTTTAACTAAAAATATTAAGGTAACCAGTCTCATTATTTTATATTTTTATTTAATTTTTTATACATTAATTTTATTTATTTACATCCTCTTCGATGATTTAAATTTCATTATGTATTTTTATTCATTATATATTTTTATATAAAAAATATATTCCCATATATTCATATAAAAAAAACCATAAAACAAAAATTTAAGTTTATAAAAATAAAAAATTCAAACAGTCATTTAAAAATAATTAACATTTTATATAATTTTTAATCAAAATAATATCTTTCAAATATTATCTTTAATAATTTTAATATTTTTGAGTGATGAGTATATGAAATCTCAATTATTTTTAAAGGGCTTTTACTTTGTAATTATTTTTACATAATTATATGAAAATTCAATTTTTCCTATTTTTTAGTTGTCTATATCACCTCTTTGGTGTGCACCGGATTAATATCTTTAATTATTTTTAAAATAATTACGTTTTTATACATTTTATAATCAAAGACAATTTTAGAGGCTTAATTGATATGTCAAATTTTAATTATTTTTATATATTTTTATCCTTTTTTTCAAAAGTGTATACCAAAACATACAATTTTTTTTTTTTAAATTTTCCCAATTTTACACTATAATTTTAATTAAATACATATCTTATTACTTCACAAAGTAATATCAATTTAACATATATATTAAAATTTAATAAATGGTATGACTAAAAGTTTATTTGAAAATAATTTTAAGGAGTGTTTCTTTTCTTTTTTTTTCTAATACTTAAAATTTTTAATCTTTTAAAAGACTAAAAACACCTCATAATCTTGAAAAATGATGTCTTGGAGTTTTATCCGAATATTAGCATGGGAAAGCTAATGGGATGGGCATCTTTTGGCATCTATGTCACTGTACCCCCAAAACAGGACATGTCGGAGACTTGAGAGAGACTTAATATGATAGGGGTGAATTTGAAATTTTTTCTTTTAACTCATATGACACGGGGGATATTGGCATTGCCCAAACCCTCCCCATCCCACGGCACTGATTATGTATGCAATTAAATAAAAAATAAAATTGATTTGTAATAAAAATTTATAATATTTATTTATAAATTATTTTATCATATAAAAATAATTTAATTTATTTTCTTGTTTTTATATTTTAACATACATAAAATAAAAAGTTATGCATTTCACAAAATTTATTAGATCTATTTATTTTTAATAGAATTAATTTTTTTTCAAGAAGTAGACAAAAATTAAAGATGATAAAGAAATTTAAGGAGAAGAGACAGGCATTTTGAGCATGTACTGATACTCAAGTAAGCTTATACTATGGGTGAGGTGTAATTTTTAAGGTATGTCTATTTGATGTTTATATTAAAAGACATAGTCTATATCTTGGGGAACCCTATCCCGCCCTATCATGATAGGATAGGCCTGAGAGAGACACAACAAATTAGCGACGTGTTTGGACATTTTTCCTTTTAACTTGGATTGCTTTCCATGCTTCTGCCCACCTCTCGTCCTTCATTATACACTCGATTAAATAGAAATGATTTATTAAAAATTTATTTGAAAAATTTGATAGGAAAATTTTATGATATCTAAAAAATTTCAAATATTTTTAAAATTATTATTTTTTAAATGTTATTTTTAAAGTTATTATATTTTATATAATAATTGCAAGTATTTTCTGATTTAAAAAATAAAGTATATCAAAAATAACGATTTGTATTTAAATATAAATAAAAAAAGGTGGTTTGATAGTATTTTTTATATTATCTTATATAATAAAATATGATTTTACAAGTAGTATTCAGAGGTCCTTTGGAAATCGTTACTAAACCCGTTCTCAAAAACTAAACTCGACGGTGGCGATTAGTCAATAACAAAAACGGCACCGTTTCGAGCTGGTCTTACTTTTCTGTCGCAAATTCTACGCAGAGACAAAAATCAGCTGCTCCTTCAGCGTGCCGCTTCTGCTCCGTCCGCGGCGGCACGAGCGGCAGAAGCAACGCCATTGGCGCATATCCCAATCATTTCACCAGTGCAGCTCTCCTTATATGGACTCATGAACAGGCAATTCTCTCCGCTGTTCAACTTGAGTTACTTTACTGTGACGTGTACATCTTTGTCATTTCAACCTGTTATATAATTGCAATTATTTTTAATTAAAAAAAAGGAAAAAGAGCAGTAGGCCAGAAAAGCGTTGTCCGTCCCATTTTTTATTTTATTTTTTTCATTCACTCAGTTCTGAGTTGGTGAAGTGGATTTGACGAACACGGTCACCCAATCCGCTCTCATTCTTTCACACTCTCTCTGCAACTAGGTATTCATCATCTTCATCGGAACTTAGCTTTGGTGTTCCTCTCTTGAATCTCGACACATCTCTTTTTGATTGATTCGTTTTTGTGGATTTGGATATACTAGATTGAAGTTTTGGATGAGTTTGATGTGAAAACCTTTCGAATTTCCTGAATTTCTCGCGGTTTTTGCTATGGAGAGTAGCGTGCCAGGTCGACTTGCAGGATGGGATATTCATGGCTTCCGTACAATGGAAGGTACAATTGACCGACGCTTTTTGCGGTTTCGTTTTGCACTGAGAGCGTGTTGTCTCTGCTTTAGATTCGGTTTTTGTCTAAAGTTGGTGATTCTTGAGTTTGCTGGACTGGAAAGTGGAGTGTGGGAGTTTCTGTTTAGGGTTTACTTTTGGTTCATATTGCGATCGTGTTTCCTTGGCTTTGGAAATAATTTCTACTGATTATTTGTTGGTTTGGAATTTGATGGCTATTTATGTTTCTCTTATGCGATATTGACATATGCTTCAAGGATTTTGCGCATGATTTGCTGCTTTAACTGAGAATTTTGTTTTTGTTTCTTTTTTTGCTAATTTGATTGATTTTGTTCATAAAAGTAAATTGTATTTCGATAATCGACAAAGGAAAGAGTTAGAATCGGTGAGAAGTTACCCTAGTCGAGGACAAGATGGAATTTCGGAAATGAGATATTAGTTCATGTTGTGACCTAGCTTCACCGGTTCCAGAATTTTTTTTTTCCTGAAGATTTTAATGCCAATTTATGTTTCCATATATGGTTCAAGGCCTTTAGGCATGATTTTCTGTTTTATGGGATTCTCTCTCTCTCTCTCTCTCTCTAATTGTATATGACTTTGTCCATGAAAGTGTAAAAAGGGACCGTACAATACTGTTTGTCATGTGAAACAAGAGCTACCTGATTGCAGTAATGGGAAGGAGTAACATGGTTTAGGTTGAAGGCACTACAGGGATAAAGGGGAGGGAGGACTTCAGTAGAGCTGTAGGTGTAGGGAGGAAAGACAAGATAAGATGGTCAACAAGAGACGATGGGAAGCTACATTTTTATTCCTGTCCGTGAAAGTCAGGAACTCAAAACATGGTTTTTTTTGTTAACTGTTAAGTATATATCTATATATGTGAATATACCCATAAATATATATATATATATATATATATATATCTATTTATGTGTATATATATGTTTGTGTGTGTGTATTTCCTTCCTTATATTCCAATGACTACTTTGACAAAATTGTCACTTGGCAATATGGACAACATGTCATCAACTTGAATTTGATTTGATGAATAATTCAATTTATTTTACATCCATATCTCTCATCCTTATTAATACTCATGGCTCCTTTTTGCATGGACAGATTTGGATGTTGACAGCATATTGGAAGAAGCCAAGGGGAGGTGGCTACGGCCAAATGAAATTCATGCAATACTTTGTAACTACACTCTTTTCACCGTCAATGTCAAGCCAGTGAATTTGCCTCCAAGTAACTACCTATTAATCCTAGCATGAATGTTGTGGAGGTTAACATAATTTTCAATCATTCAACCCCATGCAACATATAATTTTTTTCTCACATGCTAGCAATGTGGGATCTGCTAGTAACCAAGGAAGATATAAGTCATGTGTTGAACTCGTTTCAACTTTTCTCTCTATCTTCTTGTTTCTGTATTGTTTGGCAGATATAGAAAATTTGATGCCATGTATCCTTCCATAACCTGTCCAATTTTTTCTTTATTGAATCTTTTTATCATTCTTAGTTCTCATGAAAGCTCAACTTTGACTAATCCTACTGTTCTCGCAGCTCAAAAACCTTGTGTTCACTGGGTGGAACTTAATATACCTTTTTGGTGTGCATTATGGGATAGATGCATTTGCTAGTTGGATTTTTCAAATGACTTTACCCATATATTGTATTTTAATGTAGTCGGAACTGTAAAGATATAAGATCCATGTTTTGCAAAGCCAACAACTGGATAATATGTTCTCCACATGCAACAACCTGAAAGTGGTAGTGATATCATAAAATTTGCATGTAGTGTTCTTTATTTTTTAGTGTGAAAATTATTGGCATGCCATTATAAATTATTCTAAGCCCAACTTTTGATTCACTACCTTTTTCTTACAAGGAAGTGCAGTTTGATTGAAAATAAAATTCAAGTGTTATTGGAAGGCTAGCAAAGTCTAGCCAATCAACAAAGCACATTGTTTAGCCAATTTTGGGTTGGGACTTCTTAAATTGATTATTATCAGTTGGTTTGGGTTTGAGCGATTGACTTGATAAGTTCATATAATCAATTAGTAAATGAATTCATGCTTACCAACTACTAAGCCAAGAAAACAAGCTCTTCTTGCTTATTATTATTGTCCATGTTGAATTATATGAAATATTTCTTTGGTTAATTTAAAGCTAATTATCTTAAGTGCGTCACGGAAGTCAGGATAATGCTAAAACAATGTTTAAGCAGGTTTGGTTTGGGTTGAATAATTGCTTGTATTTATTAAGGCTTGTAGCTGACTTGAACTTGGCATAGCCATCACTACATCTAATTGTATGCTTTGAATCCTCTTTTTCTATTCAATTGTTAAAAATGATAACTGATGCACACGGTTAAAATCTTTTTCTTCTGTTTATCTTTTAAGTCTGACTGTATTGCCTTCCTCCTGGTGCTGGATTAGAGTGTGATTTACAGTTTCTGTGAATTTGCGATTCTTTCCTTTTTTTTTTATTGGTTACAATTGATACTGGATATGCATCTAATATCAGATTCTTGTGATGTGATAGGTGGCAAAATTGTATTGTTTGACCGTAGAATGCTGCGGAACTTTCGGAAAGATGGTCATAACTGGAAGAAGAAAAATGATGGGAAAACTGTTAAAGAAGCTCATGAACATTTAAAAGTGAGAAATTCCCATTTTCTATGCCTTTGTGGTGTTGATGTGTACTCAAATAACATATATAGCTTAGTGAACTATTTTGTTCCTTCAATAAGGAGAAGGCTTTTTTTGGCTCCTTACCTCTTCGCCTTTAGTAGGCTTTGATTTTATACTCTGTGTGCACTTATTTCACCTTCTTTTAGACACTTTTAATACATGCTCTCTATTTGTCTAAACAAAAAAAAGAAAAGAAAAGAACTGTTTTGTTCCTTTAATATACACTAGATTTTTCTTGGGTATATAGTTCTTATTTTATTAAATTAAATTGTGTAATTTCTGTAGATATGTTGGTTTAGATTCATTTTTTTATTTTTTTTGCCCTACATTCGTTTCAATTTCTTTTTATGCTTTATTTTCTATTTTTGCTTCTTCTTATGTTACTCGTGGCTTTCTCATCCTTAATATGACATTTTTGTGCCACAATTTTCCGCAGAATAACTGTAGTCATATTTTTCTTGCCCCTCTTCACATTTTAGAATTAAGTCCTACTTCTTGTATTGTTATGGTTTCTCAATTATTTCTATATTCTGTCTATATGAAAGAATTGCTTTTTCTTTTTTTTTTTTTCCATAATTTTATTGCTTTTTCACAATTTGTCTTGAGAATATCCATTTTCATTCAATTTTTTTTTTAGAAGTTGCCCATATTTTCTTTTATCTCATGCTACAGGTTGGTAATGACGAAAGGATCCATGTTTATTATGCACATGGCCAAGATAACCCGACCTTTGTTCGCAGGTGTTACTGGCTTCTTGATAAGTACGTATGAGTTAAAGTTCTCATGGACCCATAAGTCAATCATGCCTACTTGTTTTCTTTATTATTTGTATCTGATGCAAAAAATGATGCAATTTCTCCCTTTCAGTATGGCATTTGACAGTGTTTTCTCATGTTTAGTATGAACCTTGAATCCATTTTATTTTGTTTCAGGACACTGGAACACATAGTCCTTGTTCATTATCGTGAAACACAAGAGGTTGGTCTACTAGACCCCATTAATTTATAATATTGCCAAGCATAATCATATTACATGCCTGTTTAGAAACATCTATGTCTTGGTTTCTGTTTCAATGGCTCCCTTTTTTTTTCTTTCTTTTTAAAAAAAAAATAAAAAAAAATCAGAAACCCTACAGATAAAGAAAGACAAGACATCCTTCGACACTACACAAATTTAGATCAAGACACGGGAGAGAAATTGCAAAATGTGAAACAACATTTGAAACAAACATTAGATAGACTCTAAGGAGACACATAGTCTTCAACACAAGATATTAACTACTTTGTTGCTCTTTTAGCTAGCCCATCTACCACTTGATTTGCAAAGTGAGGAACTCGTTGAATGGAGCACCCCAACGCTATAAAGATGTTGAATATTTAGTGCAACCACCTATCAAGCCTCCATAACCCTCTTTCCTTTTTAGCCACTCATGAGATAACAATAGTGGAATCCCTCTCTACCACAAAATTGGATAATCTCAAAGCTTTTGCTTGTACAAAGCCCTCCAAAAGTGCTACAACCTTGACCTCAATGGCAAAATCATTACCTACAAGTTTAGAGTGTGCTTCAAGAACTGAACCTCGATGATCAAATCACGCTACCAATCTCAAATTGCTTTGGGGTGTGCAAAGCACATCCATCAAAGTTCAATTTCACTAGTCCTTCAATTTGTGCTTACCATATTTGTGAGATCTTCCTTACCAACTTCCTTGACTTGCATACAAGGTGTCAGTCTAGCAATATAAGGTTCAAGGTGGTGCCTCTAATGGCTTGACTAGAATAGGGAAAAAGAGAGGAAGAATAGTGAAATAAGTCCCAAACCGCAACCACAGTCCTCTTAGTATCCTAAAAAGTCCTCACGTTCCATCCCTATCATATTGACCAAATCATACTAAGACTTGCAATACCCCATAGAACCTTTTCTTTCACATGATTCCCAAAAGCCTTTGAAGGAGATAGTCATCATTTCCATGGTGGTATCCAATCTGTTCTTGCAAGGATGAGTAGTCTATGTGATAAGCCCAAAGTTAATGGGCAGTGAAGAAAAGATGATCAATTGATTCTCCACTCTTCATGCACATGATGCACCACTCTGGCTTAAGAGCCTTGAGAGGCCTTTGCTTTTGGGGCATATCATTGGTATTAACTCTCTTACTAGCCACAAGCCATGCAGAAGTCTTTATTTTAGAGGGGGTTTTAGATTACCACATGAACTTAGTTGATCAAAAGGAATAGAGGAGGATCATTGTGAAAGGGCCCTAAGGAAAAAACTAATTGTGAACAAGCCTAATGAGGTCGAAGACCAAACCCTTACATCATGGTAGGAAGGTGATAGCTACTCATTAGCTACAAAAGACTTCAATCAAGCTTATTCCTCAAATTCATGATTTTTGAGATTTTGGTGAAAGTTCAAAATCCCAAGTTAGGGTGAGGAAGATCAGCAATACATGCATAGCAGGTACATAAATACATAGACATATACATGCGTGCATAAATAAATGCATGCACAGATTATATACACTTATAGCTATGCCTATGAAGAACATAATTGATATAATGCACATGCATTTTTCCCAGTGTGAGGCTTTAGGAATGATTCCTCGGAACAAAGTCAAATATTTTTACACGTCTATAAGTGTAAGGCATTGACATAACTAGTACCCAAAAGTAGGACTCTCATTGCCAAACTGAGGTTAATAAATCAGTTTTTATTTAAACTAACTTTTGATCATCATAACAATGATATTTACTCCTTTAAAAAAAAAAAAAAAGAAGTTTTTTGAGGTGTCAATTACATTCTCAGTCACCTCATATGTAGATTACAAAACTGGCTTATTACTATTTGATTTCTTACCTCTATGAGCATAAGTGTCTATCTCAATATGGTTCTATTATATCAATCTTTTCCTCATTACACAACTGTTTCATTGGAGACACAACATTGGTTGTCTATTCAAAACTTGAGGCTGTTTAGGGGGATGAAATAGGGGTTTATAACTGGGACTTCAAATACCAAATTTGCTTACTGAATCTGCTGCTTGCTCATATTCATTTTATGTTTCCCACATGTAATATATAATGTTAATGTTCTATTCCTTTGGTGTATACCTCCTTTTAAAGCATTGAGGAATTCATGGATGGAATAATAGAATGATCACTGTAACATTCACATGAAAAATGCATCAAGTGACAGATCTACTGCCTGATGGCGATTGATGTATTCAGTATTTCATGTCAAGAATTGTGATGTGGATGCACCCTTCCAAGGGTAGCAACGTTTGTTAGCCTAGTTAGAGGAACAATGAATTGGCCTTTGTAAATTGAGCATTTTGTTCTAAACAAAGAATTTGATCGGTTCATGTTCTAACCAATTCTACATTCTTTCAGTGAAATTGTTAGCGTTAGCAGCATAGCATCACTTTAGAGCCTGTACCTTTTACCAAAAAATAAAATAAAATAAAATATAGGAGAAGTATCTTGGCTTTTGGTGAAATAGGAAGAAACTCAACAATACCTTAACACATTAATAGAAGACCACAAAGCGCCAAATTATGGTAATAAGCTTTTTTTGTTTATCCATTCTCTTGAGGACTCCAAATTAACAATATGTTCTAACATTGTTTTGGGCTGTGATGGACTTATTGTACAGTCGCAGGGTTCTCCAGTCACACCTGTGAATTCCAGTCCAAGTCCTAATTCAGCCACCTCTGACCCATCTGCTCCTTGGCTTTTATCAGAAGAAACTGATTCTGGGACTGGTAGTACATACCGTGCTGGTGAGAAAGAACATCAAGGTGATGTTGGAGGAAATTTCTCCAAGTAAAATTATCTTATGTTGTCAGTGTGAGAGGGTTCACTTCATTGCAGTGGAGCCTAATGGGAATTCTGAGTTCATCTCTGCCTACCAGAAAATAAAAAATAAAATAAAAGATGGCTTCATGTCTAGTGACTGATATTGCAGTAGTTATGATTATGGACAACTAATATGCCAGCTTTATGATATAGTCAGTGTTGACTATCAAGTTAATGCTTTCTTGATTTTTTATATTATGTTCTGACCTTTTATTTTTGGATGGTCTGCAGAGCCTAGGGATAGTATAACTGTCAGAAATTATGAGATGAGAATTCATGAGCTTAATACACTTGAATGGGATGAGCTTTTGGTGTCAAATGATCCCAACAATTCAATGGCACCTAAGGAAGGTAACTAAGTAGATGCTACTTGCATTGTAACTGGTCTCAATTGGAAAACTATTAACCCCCCATTTTTATGGCAGGAAAAATTTCATCCTTTGAGCAACAGAATCAACATGTAATAACAAGTTCCAACAGTTATGTAAGTAAAATAATTCCTACTGGAAGATTTTTCTTACTACATCTGTCTGTCTTTGGTTGGTGAGGCAGTCAATTCTGTTGTATTTATTATATCATCTAATATTTCCTGCTATTTATCTAATTTATAATCTCTTGTTTGTTATTATAAGGGATAGACTATGTTGCCCTTGTATTAAACCTCTGATGTCATGATTTTTGTGCAGAAAGTGAACCTACTGAATTTTGTATTGAAAAACTTTATATTGTATCTTTGTTTCATCCTTTTTTTCCTGTTGATGGGAAAGTCTTACTTTTTTTTTTTCCACTTGTTTTGGGTTGGGGTGGGAGGTGGGTGGTTATCTTTTGCATTTTTTCTTTCAAAATATGCGTGGGGTATCTACTTCATAACTATCAAAAGTCAGCTGATTTGCCTTCTATAATGTGACATTGTTCTCCTTGTAGTTTATTGCTAATTGTCAATAATGGTGTGGCATTGTTCTACTATTATTTATTACTCTGATTATCAATAAAAATGAATTTTAATTGGGCTTCCTTGCTTTACCTTTTACTTGATCAGTACCTCACTAATACTAGTGGAAGCAAGCTAAGTGCCTTAGTATCACATGCCTAAAGTTAAGACTTGTAAAGACTTTGTTTTTGCTTGTCAGTTGATGCTAAAAACTAAATCCGATGGTTCATCCTTACAGAATAGGCCCCATTCAACCAATGATTTGCCAGTAGGAATTTCTCCTTTGGGGAATCCTGCGGAATCAATTGCTGGGAATGAATCTGCCCATTTCAATTTTCTGGATGATGTTTACTTTCAGAAAATAGGGGGTCAAGTGAATCCAAATGGGCAGAGAAGGGATTCTGTTGCAGTGGGAACCGGTGATCCTGTGGACATTTTGCTCAAAGATAGTTTGGAACCTCAGGACAGTTTTGGAAGGTGGATGAACTATATCATGACCGATTCTCCAGTATCAGTAGATGATCCATCACTTGGTTCCCCTGTTTCAAGTAGTCATGATTCAGTAGTCTCTGCAGCGGGGAATCATCAACAATCTTCTGTTCCTGATACAATATTCAGTATAACTGACTTCTCACCTTCATGGGCCATTTCAACTGAAAAAACCAAGGTTTTTTCCCTTTGCTACCACTTTTTACTGTTGCTTGGCTCTATTTATTGCTGCATATATTTTTTTTCCTGATGGACTCTGCTTGAAAAAATAGTGTGTTTTGACTTGCATCTTCTATTCTTTGACCAAAGAATTCTTTTTATGCTTAAAAGCCTTCACTTAATGATTGACATGTAGAGAAGAATTGATAAAAATGAGGGAGAAAACTAGGCTTACCTTTTAGGATAAAAAACAGTTAGAAATAGATTTTACATTTTGCATGGAACAAATAGATATCATATAAATAGTAAATAATATCATTTTGATTTTTAACTGATGGGATATAAACTGGTGATTAACTATCTATTGCATAAGATTATTTGTTTACGAAGTGAGCCAATGTACCAAGTTATACATTCTCAATTGCCGTGAGAGGATCATCCATTACTTTGTATATTGTATGACCAATGAGGTGGAAGTAAAAGGTGCAACTAAAAAAAAAATGTTCTTAACAATGAAATGGTAGTTAAAAGAAAAATGGAGTACAGATGATACTAGTTTAAACTACTTGTAAGAAGTTCTAATAGCCTCACTAAATTATTGCAGAACTACCAATTATATGTACTCTATATCCTGACTTTAGAAAAACCATCAAGCTTTTGATCGAATAACCTTAAAATGGTTGAGTCAATGAAATTGTTTCATACAGCCGATATCACCTTCAAACTAAGAGTGGTTAGTTTCAATGTGATGATATACATACTTTAACCATGAGTGGAGAAAACAGATTATTGCTTACAGCAATATGTTTTTTTAAAGTGAAAGAACATAGGATCATTATGTAGGCTTACTTATGGGGAAAGCTTGGACTCTGAAATAAATGTTGGAATCTGACACTGATGATAGAAAAGTTTTAGTGTGTGTTTTGTTGTCATCATTTTGAGCACTTAAATATATTCAAATTTTCATTACAGTACCTGGGAAAACATAGATATTGAATTGAAAATGCCAAAATTATAGCCAACTTATGGGGTTTCTGAAGCTGTTGTATCTCAATTTTTGAGTCTGCTTTGAGTCCATATGGATCTCTTAGATGGAATTATCACTTATATGTAATAGTCAGTAAAGCTCTGTCTAGCAGTTTTGGTCATAGAGTACTTGTCAAAAAAAAAGCAGTTTTGGTCATAGAGTTTTTAGGGTTACTATTCATCCAAGCTTTGTTCATCTATGCAATGCCCTCATCACCAGAAGCTGATGGTGTAAGCATGCTGAACCTGTGCAATCAGATGCAGTTATTTCTGTAAATTTGGACTTTAAAACCTGGATTTATCCCAATTTCATTGGAAAGTAGATGTGTCTTAATGTATATCACTTGTAGTATAGAAAATTGTGCATTTCTTTGTAAATGGAGGGAAATAAGTTCTAAAATGAGTCCTGGTTATAGAGTAAAGTGTTTTCTATGCAGTTTTGAGCTACTGAACAATTGAAGCTGAAACATTAGTTAATTTCTCACATTCAATTAATTGTTTACTGCAGATCCTGGTGATTGGTTTTCTTCATGAAAATTATGCAGATCTTGCAAAGTCCAATCTATTTTTTGTCTGTGGTGATGTATGTGTTCCTGCAGAAATCATCCAACTTGGGGTATTTCGATGTTTGGTACCACCACATGCCCCTGGATTAGTAAATTTTTATTTGAGTTTTGATGGCCATAAACCTATCAGCCAAGTTGTGACTTTTGAGTATCGGGCTCCTTTATTGTATAACCAGACAGTTTCTTCAGAAGTTGAAACCAATTGGGAGGAGTTTCAGTTTCAGATGAGGCTTTCTCATTTACTTTTCTCTACATCCAAGGGCCTTAACATTATGTCCAGCAAAATATCACCAAATGCCCTGAGGGAAGCAAAGAATTTTGTCAAAAAGACCTCTTTCATTGCCAGGAATTGGGCAAATTTGACCAAGACAATTGGAGACAACAGAATCTTGGTTTCACAAGCAAAAGACCTTTTGTTTGAGTTTGCATTGTTAAACAAATTACAGGAATGGCTAGTGGAAAGAATTGTTGAGGGGGGTAAAACCTCAGAGCGCGATGGTCAGGGTCAAGGGGTAATCCATTTGTGTGCTATGCTAGGCTATACACGAGCTGTTTATCTATATTCACTATCAGGCTTATCATTGGATTACCGCGATAAATTTGGATGGACAGCTCTTCATTGGGCTGCATACTATGGAAGGTATAGTTCTCTGATCCATCATATAATGCAGAAGACCTACAGCATCTGCTACAACTGGCTAGGTTGCTGCATCCTACTCCACTCTTGAAACTTTTTAATCAAAACATTTCCAGGATCTCTCTTGCACTCACAGGAGTGAGATTTTGGCTCTGTTATGTCATGTTTATATCTTCCATTATTCTTTTCATGCAAATAACTATGATGATATAGAGAGAATAGTTTCTATATGCAGTGGCTGCAGAAAATTTACTTTTGATATTGAAGTTATGCCTTTCATTGTTTGATTTTGAAAATATTCATGTGCAGGCAGAAAATGGTTGCCGTGCTTTTATCTGCAGGGGCGAAGCCCAACTTGGTCACAGACCCCACCTCAGAAAACCCTGGTGGATGCACTGCTGCTGATCTTGCATCTAAGGAAGGTCATGATGGCTTAGCAGCTTATCTTGCAGAAAAGGGGTTAGTAGAACAGTTCAACGATATGACCTTGGCCGGAAATGTCAGTGGTTCACTGCAAGTTAGCACAACCGAACAAATAAATTCAGAGAACCTCAGTGAGGAGGAGATGAATTTAAAGGATACTTTGGCAGCATATCGGACAGCTGCTGATGCAGCAGCACGTATACAGGTTGCATTCAGGGAGCGCTCACTAAAGTTAAGGACAAAAGCAGTTGAAAATTGCAATCCAGAGATTGAGGCACGCAATATAGTCGCAGCAATGAGGATTCAGCATGCCTTTCGCAACTATGAGACACGAAAAAGGATGGCCGCTGCTGCTCGAATTCAACATAGGTTTCGTAGTTGGAAGATACGAAAAGAGTTCCTCAATATGCGTCGCCAAGCAATTAAAATTCAAGTAAGCCCTCTCTCCTCTGTTCTGTTCTATAATTGACAAATAAATGCAACTACCACGAGCCAAGTGGCAGGCCCAAATCACTTGTTTGGCAGGTACAATTTAAATTGTATTTGCTCGGTCAAGCTAGATGGTGATTGTGTCAACCTACTTGATTTTCCAATTTATTTTTTGGCCCTGGCAACCTGAGTTGGCCTGGGTAAAATGATTCTCTCAAGAGCTGGAGGATGCCGACCTGATCAGTGGTTTGGGATCCTGCTGAACTTTATATGAGGAGGCCTGACCAAAAGGAAACACTTTTTTCTGTGTGCCATATTCTTGTACATTTATCAAGTTTGTCTTCTAGGTGTTAAAAATATTAACATTTCTTATGCACTTTGTGATTATGGCATGCCTAACCATCATTTCCCTAACATGAGAAATCCAACAAGAGAATTATCTAAGTACATTTTTCTCCAATGCAGGCTGTTTTCCGGGGCTTCCAAGTGCGGAGGCAGTACCGCAAGATTCTATGGTCAGTTGGAGTCCTTGAGAAGGTGATTCTGCGCTGGCGTATGAAGAGGAAAGGCTTCCGTGGGCTTCAGGTTGACACTGTTGATCAACTTCAAGAAAGTGACACAGAGGAGGACTTCTTCCGGGCCAGCAGGAGACAAGCTGAAGACCGTGTTGAGAGATCTGTTATACGTGTTCAAGCGATGTTCCGTTCAAAGAAAGCTCAAGAAGAATACCGGAGAATGAAGTTGGCCCACAATGAAGCAAAGGTAGGTGTACTCTTGATTGTTATAGGTGAGCAATGAGGACTAGTTATTAAGCAATTCAACCTTGATGAGCCAAAGTAGCTGTCCTATTGAATCTTATATAGGTGAGTTATGAGGATTTAACTAACCGCTCAACTTTTTCTTTGTGCAGCTGGAATTTGAAGGTTTTATTGATCCTGATACCAACATGGATGGATGAAGACAAGTTCACTACGAGGTTCATTTTCTTATCTAGCTTGTATATCTTGTAAATGCCTTGATTGATATAAATTTGCAATTGTTACCTTCCCGATCTCCTTTTAGGAATTTAGAGGGGTAATGGTTTCAGTGTTTTCATCTGTCTTGTTTTAGTTTTAGCATCAAGCTGTTAGGTTTGAATTTTGATCGTCTTTGTAAGATCCGACTATAACACGACAGTGTAGTTTCCCAGTTCATCTGATTCTCTTCGTACCTGTGAGATCATGGGGGTTAAAGTAAACTTCCTTCCCAACAACCCCCACAATCATAGAATCTTGTTTAGACTTGTGAGGGCAGAGTGCTATTTTTTAACAGGTGCCTGCATTCAAAGAAGCTGCTTTGTTTTATGGACGCGAGCAACTGTCCCAACCCATGAACAGGCTCATAATGAAATAGCCCGAGTGAAATTTATTTCTGAAATGTCACTTTTTGGTGAATCGTTTTCTAATATATGCAGCATTGTGTGATTTCAACCTTCTCAGATTTATACTCGCCAAATCTTTATAGAACAGGAACACGGTCATTGCTTTATTCAGCTTAGAACATGGCTGCTTAGCCGATTCATGAGTTTTCAGTTGTCTTTGTTTAGATTTGTGGTTTAAAGATGGGCGTACTTCCCACTTTAAATTATGGTCAAATTTTGATCAAGTTTATAAGGTTGGAGCAAAGAGTGTGAAGTGAAAACCAAACCTTCTTTAGGATTTTCATTTTTCATTTCCCAATACTAAACACATAAATAATGTGTGATTGCATGATTATTTAAAATAATCAGGTTTTATTAGGGTTTTTGTTTTTGTTATTCTTTCTATCCATTGCGGTTTCCAGGTTATCATCATCTTGGAACAATAGAATTGGGAATAGGAATTCCCAAAGTCAAAATTCTTATCTTGCATTTGGTATTATGATTTACTTTATTTGCATTCCCATGTTTGCATGCCAAGACTCGTAATAAAGCAAGTGAAATCAGAACCAAAGATAAATTTCTTTCCACTGTCTCATGACGATGCATGCGAAGTCCCAAAATCCAAACTGCCATTTTCCAGTAGCCTTTGCGGTGATGAAGGGAGAAGGAGGAAAGATCATGAAGAAAAGAGGGGAAAAAATGAAACTCATGTTATTAAAAAAAAGGGTTTAGACGGCATTATTGCTCATAACTTTTAGTTATGTAGAAAATAATTTTTATTATATTTTATTTTTAAAAGAATTCTAAGTATTTTTAGTGACCCATCATTGCAAAAAGCATAGTATGTGT
Organism: Vitis vinifera; assembly: GCF_030704535.1. Classification (NCBI taxonomy): domain Eukaryota; kingdom Viridiplantae; phylum Streptophyta; class Magnoliopsida; order Vitales; family Vitaceae; genus Vitis; species Vitis vinifera. The sequence continues at coordinate 938,441 of NC_081809.1, forward strand.
CTGATTGGCAATGGGCACCTGATGGATATGGAACGATCTTAGCCAGTCCACTGCGTCCCTCGTGGGTGTTGGTAAAAGAATGGCGGGTACTCCACTCAACAATTCATCCGTTCACCCAAGGAACAGAACTACCATCCAACCAATGTAGTAATGAACTACTAAAAATGAATGCGAGCCTACGGTTACCGACAGATAGGTTGCAGCAGATCTGTCCTATTGGGAAAATTAGGAGGCTCATTAATGAAGGTCAAAAGCAAACCATCATCTTCTCTTGCCCAATAAAAAAGTTACGGTTGAAAAACTTTGAGTGAATAACACGAACAATAAATGAAATTCAAATCCATCAGACATGCTAACCATGGGTAACATTCGAGTCCCTCTTACTACCATGTAGAATTTATCCATAGGATGTGGAAAGCGAGAGAGATCTAATTCTGGAACAAAAGGAAAAAAGAGGATGTCCTCAGTAGACTACATATTACAGCCTCATTGATCATTATAACCTCAATCCATTTATTTGTTCAGCAAATTAATTACCCAAACAAACAGTAAAACCAAAAAACAGCTTACCTATCCGTACCAAAAGAATAGGAACACAGAAAGTCTGTTGAAGCTAAAATGAAGTAAAGGCTGGTATCAAAGTCTGACATATTCACTCTACAAAGCAACTAGTGATTAAATACCTGCAACAGCAGTTCAAAATGAAGAGACTGCCGCAGTGGGCAGGAAAATTACCATCAGGTAACCAGGCTGCGTTTGCTAGTCTATTCATTCGTTCTCCTACTTGATGTACTGAGAGACCCACTTGAAACCTTCACCATATCCCATTTTGCGAACAATGCTGCACATGAACACCTCGAGAGGGCGGACATTTGAGTCTACCAGATTAACCTTACCCTTACCAGTCGTGAAGTTGGTCAGGCCCAGGTGGTAACGCAACTCATCCTCAGAGGCAGCATAGGGTATGTCTATCTTGTTTCCCAGAATGAGAAATGGAACATTTGCCAGTGACTCATCAGAAAGGAGAGCATCCAACTCCCTCTTTGACTCAGCAAATCTTTCCTTGTCATACGCATCGACCAGGTACACCACAGCATCCACCTAAAAAGATTGTCAATTATCTAAGAGTCACATCCCCCCACCATATTAAGTTGTTATAGTTTGATTTTTCATGAATTTTAGACCCAAAAATAATACAAGCAGAACTACAATTGACACAGAAAAATAGTATTATGTATAATAAAAATAAATAAATAAAAGTGAAAGCTGAAAGTCGGCAAAATAATAAAATAACAATGGAATTGTTCTTCAGAAACAGAATCCTAGGCTTTCAAATTGCAATTTAATAATCTCACATGTATCAACCATTATAACAAATATAATGGTAGATGGGATCCATAATGCTTCAATTTAACTAACACCAAGGAAAGGAAAAATGAGCAGACAAGGACATGCTGAACTTATTCAACAAAGGGGCACATGTATAAGGAATGAAAAGAAAAACAGATCTATACAAATATGATCATCAATGATAAACCAATTGCAAGCTATCTAATCCGCCATACTAGTCAGTAAAATATTATACAAAATACCGGTATGAAGAGTCAAACACAAGATCCCCTTACCATCCTCCCCATATCTCTGTAAGAAAATGGAAAAAACCGGTATGGATTAGCATCCACTAGATAGGTACTGACAACAAGAGGCATCAAACCAAAAAACTAAAAAAAGCAGACAAACCTTCTCATCTGATCACATAAAAAGATTATTAAAATTTTGAAATTCCAGCTATGATAGCAATTGACAAAAATAGTTAAAACAAGAAAAAACACTAAGAATACAACTGAGTCAAATGTGATTGGAGACAGCTAAGAACAATTTCAATGAGCGACTTCCAGCTCAAATAAATATCGATACAATATAAATCAATCTTTCTCAGCAAATATATATAAGAATATAGGTGATTAAACAACAATTTGCCCGGAGATAAACAAAGAAATTGGCTGATAAACCAACTAGAAATTTTGAGATTCAATTTATACCTTGGCATAATAATCCTTCCAGACTCTTCGAGCGATCTGATGCCCACCCAAATCAAAGGCTTTAAACTTAATTTTCCCAATACTCAATTCCTCGGACGTCGGATGCTGCGTTGGTTGATGCTGAACTAATCTCTGCAGCATGAAAGATCCAGAAACAACTTCAATTCCAAATCAACACATATTCACGAATTGAAGGGGGAAAACAACATCCAAGGGGAAAAATAAAATAAAATAAAAAAATTGTTGACCGAGAAAATGTGGTAGGGGTCAAGAAAATAAATCGAAATTCAGAATCTTATATTCTTCAAAAGTTCGGGATCCGAGAAAACAAACGATCGATCACTCAACGACACCTCCAGTTATTTATTTATTTCTTCATTGTTTAAATCAAAACAAAATAAGGCATAAGATTCGAACATTTTTATTCCTCAATAGCCAAATATAAGGTGTAAAAAAACTAAATCCAGAAATCAAGAAAGGCACTGAGACTGATATATTAGAATACCGAACCTCATCTTTCAGCATATGAAGCAACGTCGTTTTTCCCGCATTATCAAGCCCTAAAAATAAGATCTTCGCCTCTTTTTGCCATAGCCCCAAAGATGCGAGAAGTCCATAGAACCAATCGAAAAGAAACATGGTGTTCCGACAAGATTCGCGACTCAAAACGCGGCCAATTCACCGGAATTAAGCCGAAAACCACAAACTTATCGACGAACTCGCCGGAAAATCCCACCGGGGGCGGAGATTCCGACCGTTTGATTGGACGGAAAATAGCGAAAAAAATACAGAGGCAGCCGAGAAAACGAAGGAAAATAAACAAGAAAATTTTCACCGCCCTGGGTTTTGACTGGTCTCCCGGATCTTATATCACGAACCGTAGTGTGATTACCGGTTTGGCCGGTGAGTGCTTCGATGGCTGGGGACGTGGGGCGGTATAGGCGAGGGGAAAACCGGAATTGCCTGTTCCTGAACTGGTTTACACGTGTAAAGTCAAGATTGGTCAGTACGCGTCATTGGGTGGGTACTAGCCGTCGATTTTGAAACGAGCGGTGACGATTTTGTCATGAGATCCTGGGGAGATCTACGGTATGAATATTAAGATACAAACACATGACCATCTTATGCAATCGAATGGCGAATACGTGGGAACTGGGACGGGAATTAGTCTATCTAAGATTTATTAATTACAAATCTATAATTTATTAATAAAGCCAAATCAATAGCATTTTCGCGTTGCAGGTAAGTCACGTTTCTCACGTGTAGGATCTGACTCTGAGATTGTTTTCACTCCCAATTCCGAGATGTTTTTAGGATCCACATTTAAAATACAATATGAACAGTAAAGGAAATTAATTGAATTCGAACTTATATTTCCTTAAGAATGAATGAAAATACCTAATTAGTTCAACGTGGTATTAAGTAATTAAGGAATAAAGACTGAAAAAAAAAAAAAACCATTATTCTTAAATTGAAAATTAAGTCTAATAAAATAATAATGTCAACACCTTAATCATTTTTTTAAGCTAATGAAATATATGTTATATTATATTTATGTTTAATTTATAAATAAAATAAAGAATATATCATTTTTCAAATGATATTTATTTGAAATACAAATTATATTGCATTCAAATATTTCTGATTAAAAAGTTTAAAATTTATCACATGTTTTTAACATTTTATGGAAATTGTTCTACTATTTATAGTTTAGTAAGAATAGTTACTATTTAAATATTTAATATTTAAAAATTTAAAAATGCTTTAAAATATTATATTATATAAACTACTTATTTATTTATTTATTAAATCATACATATTTTTAACTATAAATTATTTTTTAATCAAATTTTGTTGTTTTATGAAATGAGTAATATAGATAATGAAAAAAAAAAAAAAAAAGGACAAAAAGAGGAAATTAATTATTTATGGGATATGCGTATCCTGTATCTCGATCAATTCACAAAATATTTTTAAAAGAAATACTTTTAAGCAAAGCACCGTAAGTTGAAAAGGGCATTAACCCAACCACATTTTCAGACCGGCCATTCGTGATAATTGATACTATGTTTAAAGTTGGGTTGTGCGTTGGCCCAAATTTGTTGGCTGAGCTCAGTGGAGCCTTGGCCTAGAGGCCTAAGTTCAATTTAAATCCTTGACATGCAGCGTTGGTGGGCCTAAGCCCATTTAAAGCCGAATCATTCACAGTTGGCGCAATCCATAATTTCATACTAGGGGTAAAATTGGGTTTCAGGCAAGCCCAAGGACAAGCTACCGACACAAAGGTGGGTTTCAGCCATTCAGGCATGTCCAAGACCAACCTACTCGTAAAATTACTAAAATACGTCTATTCCTCATAGTGGCTTGTTTGGAACAACATTTTTCTGCGATTAGCAGAGAAATGGAAGCATAGCTGCATAAGTAACAAATTTTGTAATTGATTTAATGTTGTGAAATTTATATTTAGAAATGATTTTCTTAAAAAAAGAAGAAGTGATAATGTGCATTTTAAATAAATTAATTAAATAAAAATTAGTTTTTTAAAAAAACACCAGAAATCAAGTAAATATAAAACATATTAAGAATTGCATTTTTTTTACTCCCAAACAGTGCTTTTAGTCGTTTAGCTCTTTTGGGAATATAAATTATTTTTTCTCTGTAGATTAAATTTGGGAAAATAATAAATAATAAATAATATGGTTTTTATATAATTTTTTAATGTGAATAGTGTGTATTTGTGTATTTGAATGATGTATTCATTTTTAAAGCTTAGAGATACCTTGTTAAGATAGGTGCAAGTTCGCTGGGCTTCTTGTAGAGGTACACCCAAGCCCACTCAGATCTGCTGCAGGGCAACCCAATCAAGAGAGTTTCGAACAGAGATGGGCCAAAAGCCCAACTCAGTGCATGAGGGTATTTTCGTCATTGTCAATAAAAATGGGAGAAAGCTAGGGTTTCCTATGAATAAAGAGCCTCGATCTTCTCCGCCGAGAAAACCCTAGAAAACAGAGTCGCTCATCCTCATCGTCTCTGTGATTTCTCTAGAGATGGCGAAGTCGAAGAACCACACAGCTCACAACCAATCGTACAAGGCCCACAAGAACGGCATCAAGAAGCCCCGCAAACACCGCCACGCTTCCACCAAAGGGGTAATTTCTCAACTTTGATTTACTCTTTTCCCCCCTTTTTTCTGAAGAATATGTGATTGATGCGATGAATTTGTGTTTTGAAATCTGAAATGAACAGATGGACCCGAAGTTCTTGAGGAACCAGAGGTACGCGAGGAAGCACAACAAGAAGAGCGGTGAATCCGCCACCGAGGAAGAATAGACCAACAATGATTAGGTCCCAGTTGGGCTCTGTTTTTGTTTTAGAAGTATAGTGATTTGACGCTACGCTTTACTTCATATTATTGTGGGATGTTTTCCTACTTATGTTTTTGTCTATGGATTAGTAGTTCTGTTTGTTGAAAACCTTTTAATTGCTGAGATTCTATGAAGTAGTTGTTGCCAAAAAGTGTTTTTTTAATTATTGGTTTTGTGTTTCTGTTCCCGTTTCCATTGTTGTATGGTTGTTCTTACAGTTGGAATATTTTGCATTTTATATATGTGATAGTGTTCTTAGGTAGAATTGTTTTGGGTAAAATATGTTGTGGCTAGTCTCTATATATCACATTGCCATAGTTTTAACCTAAACACTTACCTCATTATACCTTATTAGATTCCTTGCGTTGATCTTGGACCTTAAGCCTATGTTTGGGTCGGGAAAGTTTGAAGGAAAAGAAAAGGGTGAGAAAAATTTGCAAAACATTTCTGGTGTTTAGTTGTCCATTGGAAAATTTGAGAGATAGAAAATTAAATACATAAGGAAGGGAATTAATGCAAGGAAGTAAATCTTTTAGTGTTTCCCCCTATTTTCCTTTTTTTTTTCCATTCATGTTTCCATAGCATCCAAAGGATAGAAGATCATTTTCCTTGGTATTCTTTTCCCTTAGCATTTTCTATGAACTAGATATTAGGATAAAGAGGTTTCTAAATCCTTTCCAAAGTTATTTTCAGGAAATTCAGAAACCCTTTCTTGTTTATTGATTGTTTTTTGGGTTGCAAGCAGTTGTTTACTTGAGTTATCCTGTTTTGTATTCTGGTTGGTTTTGTATTGGATCATGATTCAAACTGCCAGTGCAGGGCATTGCGTTCTGCCTCGCACTCTGGGGCACTTAGACTAGGCTGCTGAGTTACAAGTGCCTTTGTAAGCTTGTATTTATGGATTACTTGGGTTTGAATAATACCTCTGGTAATTCCATTTGCCTTCTCCACCTGAGTTAGATGTCATCTTCCATGGGGTCATTTTCCTCATGGGCATTGACACAAGTGTTTTTTGAAGCCAATCATATTTGGACTATATTGTTAACCCTTTCTCTCTGTTATTATCAAACTTTATGCTTATATAATTGTTTTCCAGATGAAAGCCCCATAGGTAATATTGGTCTTGGATATAATCTATATATCTAAACTATATTGTTTCCTGTGTCTAAATTTTCTATGGTGGTTGGGGGCTGATTGTTGTGATGTTGAGGCATAGAAAGGGAATCGATTAGGCTTCACAAGAAAAGCAGAGTTTGAATGGATTTTGTCATGGTGAAAATTGCTGTTGCTAAAATAATATCTTTAGTTGATGATGTTGCTGTTGTAGTAGCAAGCTTAGGGCCTCTGAGGCCGGGCTAATCTCTCTTGCATGCACCCTGGAACGGATGTGGGTGGTGCTGAAATCTCCAGTATGTATCTCGGAAACATGTAGAGCTCTGTTGGACTTCGACACTAGTCTAGTTTTCTCAAATAGACAGCATGTTTTTATTTAGCAACAGAAACGAGGATCAAATGACAATTATTATTTATATATATACAAATACGAATTTTACTATTTTAGTTTTCCAATTTTATTTTATCATACTTCTCAAAATCGAAGTGAAAGTCCAAGGCTTTCCATGACAGCCTTTATGAGGTGCGAAGTACCTTGATGACATAATACTTTAGTCAAAGCTTGGAAGCTCTGGTTACGGGGAGAAGATTCGCGGTGCGGTCGGCCAACAAAGCAAATCCCCAGTTAATACCATCAAAAGCAAGGTACCATCAGTATTGACGATTGGGTACCAAGCAAGGATTGAAATATCGGTAAACACGGATATATCGGTACTTGGATTTTACGGATATATCGGAAATATCGGAGAAATATCGGTGGATATTTTTCATCAAATATCGGTGAGACAAAAATTATCCAAAATTGATGGGAATGCTTAAAAAAAGCCAAAGAATGATAAAATAAGCAAGAATATGCATGTTAAAGTTATTTTATAAGTGTAATTGACATAAATATGGTCAAAGAAAAAAATATCGGTAAATAGTTTACGATACTTGGATTTTAAGAATAAAAAATATGAAATTTGGAATTGTACACTTAGAAAGTTAGAATTGAGTTAAGAAATATTTGATTTCATTAAATGAAAACAATTTACACATAAACATAATACATATGACATTGCAATGATCCTTAATACCAAAATGAAGATCGATGTGGTTCCATCATATTGTTATTGTTAGATGAAGGGAGCCCATCTTGTTGAAGACAATATTCATACCAGGACATGGAGTTTCGATAGTATTGATTGTATGTACGAACATGCCATGCATAAATTTCTTGAGTCCTACCAACAACTTGTCCATGGATAGGAAATCCAGGGTTTTCCCATGTGCTCGTTTGAAATCCTTGTTGTTGCAGCTGATGTGGAAGGTAGTATGGCATTTGTGTGGAAGAAGGATAGTTATACCTTTCATACTCTTCATCAGTGGAACTTGAAAGATTTTGAGGAGGCTGACCATAACTCATTGCATAAGGGGCATAAATGTTGGCTTCGTTTGATGAATCACTGAATTGAGTCTCTACACTCATCGACTCAAAACTGGCCGACAATGAGTCCTCGTTGTATGGCATCATCCTTCGTTGTCTTCCTCTATATGGCTTTCCAATGGCTCCAACACCTGGACCGGCTCTTCTAGAGCCGTGGTCTTCATCTTGAGTACAATGTGTGAAATCATCTTCACAAGTAAATGCCAATGGTTGTCCACTTTGTTGTTGTTGTCTAACATCCCCTTCATCATTTCCAGGGTCGCTACCATCATTGGTCCCCTCTCCTCTTGAACCATCATAACCGGAAGCGGAAGTACCAGTAGCACTAGGTCTACTACTATGTTCAACACTCGTGGAGTCAAAAGAAGGTCGAGAAGTGACTGCCGGCTGAGAAATTCCTTGTTGAAATGAATCTCTCGTGTCTTGGCTGAAACTATCAGTATGAACTTCTTCGGATAACACTCGATCAACATCAACACCTGCTTCTCGGACATGTGCGGCAATTCGTGGGTCGGGATTTCCATCTTCATCATCTAGATGAAGAGGTCTAACCCATTGAAACAATTGGTTATCTTCTTCTTCACCAACCTCAGTTGCAATGTCAAGTAAATCGAGGTAATCTTTCTCTGCAACTTTGTCTTGTTCTGCTTCCATGTCACGTATCTTTAGTTTCATGTTATAATAACAGAAAACTAATTGTTGGAGCATCGGGTAAGCAAGCCGATTTCTTTGTTTTGTATGAATTAAGGCAAACGTGCTCCAATTTTTCTCACAAGCTGAAGATGATGCAGTTTGCGATAAAACCTTGATGGCCAACCTTCTTAATGTAGGAGCGTGATGTCCATACATGAACCACCATTCAGCTACAACCAAATAAATGATATCAATACTTATATTGGAAAGTTACAATAATATGCTAATGAAATGAATTATTATTTCACAAATAATACTCACCGGGAACCATTTCTGACCTCGAAGCAATCGCTGCTCGATCACCGAATCCTCTTTTTGCATCTCGGAATAGTATAATCTACATATTAAATAATTGAAAGTGAAAAAGTTGAGTAAATGAAATTCAATTATTTAATTTATATTATAACTCTAATAATTTACCTCATTTCCAAATTGACTAAGACCTTCTGATGTAGGATCTAATTTCGCAAAGACTTCATGAACAACTTGAAGTAGATCAGGATCAGTACCAACTCCACGTTTATATTGAAATCTTGGATTAAGAAAGAATGCTACAATAGTAAAGTAGAAATGTAAAATTAGAATGTTATGAAAGAAACATATTAAATACCAATAAATTTCAAAGATGAATAATACTTACCTGCTGCATGAAGAGGATGTTTAAGAGTTCTATCCCAACGATCTGCAATTATTTCTAACACCCATTCTTTAGCATTAAGTCGAATGAGGTTCTCTTTCATAACTCGAATCAATTCGTACACAAATGGCATTGTAGGAACAACTTCTGAATCGACAATGCGAAGAACTGTGTATAGCGCCTCATATATTGACACTAACTTTCCCACTCTTTCCCAGTACGCATGGTCAAACATAAGTGATTCAACCTCTTTGCCGATTAATGTGCGACTTAAGTTGCGTTGTGCCCATTCATCACTGATAAACACTTTCTTCAAGTTTGCTTTCTTTTTCAAAAGACTGTCAAGGGCTATATAATTGGTTGCAAATCTTGTTGCTCCAGGACGAACTATGTCTCCACCACACACCTTCCGCATCTGTGCAAGCAACCAACTATGGTTATAAATGAAGTTGGTTATCTTTCGAGCCTTTGTAATCAGATCTGCAACACTCGTCCTTTTACCGATGTCTTCGAACATTAAGTCGATGCAATGTGCTGCACACGGAGTCCAATAAAGATTGTATTTCTTCATTAACAACTTCCCCGCCTTCACGAATGCCGACCCATTATCTGTAACTATTTGGACCACATTTTGTTTGCCAACTTCCTTGATCACATCCTTCAACAAACCATATATGTATTTGTTGTCCTTTATATTATTTGATGCATCAACGGATTTGAGGAAGATTGTGCTACCTTTTGAATATACCATGAAATTAATTATGCTTAATTTCGTGGGCCCAGTCCATCCGTCAGACATAATCGTGCATCCATAAGTCTTCCACTTTTCTCTTTGAATATTGACATAAGCTTCCATGTCTTTGTACTCCATATCCAAATACTTGTGTTTGATTTCATAAGGAGACGGCGGTTCTATACCCATACCTACCATCCATATATAATTAAAACATATAAGAACATTTGTGTCAATCATACTATATAAATAGTAATGATATTGTTCAAATAAATACAACTTTTAAAATTATAGTAATTACCTGCTTGTTGTGCACCAACAATCATGTTCTTGAAGTGGTGAGAGTCTGCTTTACTTGGCGGAACACTCTCATATATGAAGAACTTACTGATCAAACGTCCCATGGTTTCCTTGATGGCACCACCTTTGAAAAGATTTTTCACAGTTTTCTGTCTTGCTGCTGAAGATTTGTACAACGAGGGTGCATCAGGCAGTGATGCATCTGAATATCGAACACTTTGCGATTTTCGCATTTGCCTTGTTGTTGGATTGGTTGGATGTGAAGACTCGCCTATTATAATTATTAAAATTAAACATATATGTTAATTTAATATTATTGATAAAGTTGATAAGAAACAGTAATAATTCAAATTAATATTATACCTGTTTTTCTTTTGCCTTTTATAAAATGTTCTTGTTGTTGTCGATTCCATTCAGCAGCTTTTGATGCTCGAACCGCCTCTCTATAAGCATGTCGCTCATCAGGGTGCATGTCAGCCGGATACATATACACATCATCATCTCCATCATCATCATCATCACCACCACCACCACCACCATCACCACCACCATCACCACCAAGGTTCTCCTCATCGTCCTCATCAATTAAATGCCTATGTCTTCTTCCCATTGTGTCTCGCAGTTCTGCTCGAATCTCTTCTATATCAACAGCTTTCTTCGCTTTTGCCTTATTTCTTTGCTCTATAAGTCGTCTTATTTCTTGTTTCACTTCTGGAGGCACGTTAGGACACTTTTTTGTATTTGAATTAGGGTCTGTATGTGATAGGTGAAATTTAAAACGAGTAATCTCACCACTCTTTATTGCCAACCCACAGTAATTGCATATTGTTCCATTTTTGTTCCCTTCCATAGGTGTACAATATTTCCAACAAGGATCTCGACCCATGGTACCGCTTTCACTAGCCATTTTCTAAAATTGAATTATGAAACTAATATTAAATTTAAAATTATTAAAGATAAAACATGTAAGAAATTTAATATGCATGAAATTGATAAGAACTAATAAAAATTGAAATTAAAATTGAATTATGCATATATGAAATAGATAAACATTACAATAAAATTTTGATAAGAATTAAATTAAATTAAAATAAATTAAATTTGCATATTCATGAAATTGATAAGAATCATTACTAATAAAAATTAAAATTGAATTATGCATATATGAAATAGATAAACATTACAATTACATTTCCATATGAATTAGAAAATATCAATTAAACTATATATAACAAATAAAATTGAATTATGCATAATAAAATAAATTTTATGAAAGGTAAGACATACCTTAATTAGCCTTTGACTTGGAGTTAATCCCCTTCACCACCAAATTTTCAAAATAAAAAATTTTTGCTAGATCATATAAGAATTTTGATGTATGAAATGAAATGGAATGTGGGTATTTATAGGAATTTTTTTGGTCAAACTAGCCGTTGGATGGTCAAACTAGCCGTTATAAATTAATTTTAACCGTTGGATCAAAATTTGGTTCAAATTTCACCATTAGATCTTCATATAACCGTTGGAAACACTCCATAGCCCTTGGATAAAGTCAAGATTGATTTTCCACCATTGGATCACAAATCTGACCGTTGGAGGCCTTTACATACACGGGTGAAATCTAGGCCATCAGATCCTCAAAAATTCAAAATTGGCCGTCAGATCAAAAGCAGGGAATCTTCAAAAAAATCGCCGATTTTTTCAAAAAATCGCCGATTTATCGCGATTTTATCGGCAAAAAATCGCCGATTTTACCGATTAATCGCCGATTTTTTGCTGTCCTCTGCCTTCTTCGCCGCGCGTGGCTCCACTCGCCGATGTTTCGCCGATTTTTCGGTCCTCCACCGATATTTCGCCGATATTTCGCCGATATATCGGCGATTTTGCCGATTTTTGGCCGATTTTTCCGTCGATCGATAATCGGTGCCGATTATCGTTTCGATGCCGCCCGATAACCGATATTTCTCCGAAATATCGGCGACATTTTCCGATTTTTCAATCCATGGTACCAAGGCTTCAAGCTTCAACTTTAGCTTAGTAGTCACAATCTCGCTACGTAGTCCATGTTCGAATGTTTCCTAATGGACATTATTTGGTTGTAATTAAGTCATCCTCTCTCAACGATGAAGAGCCAACCACCAGAATGTTGAAGTAGCTGTGGGATCAGCCAGAAGAGCCCCAAGTGTAGCCCTTTAAAATAATAATTAATAACGACAAAAATAATAAGGCCTCTTACACGTAAAAATATTTTTCAAAATTATTTAGGGAATAAACGTTTTATAAATAAAAATAGAGCATTAACTCAAGTATCTGTAGGAGACATTGGAAAACAGACTCAACAAAACAAAGACGCTAAGTAATAAAGAAAACCTTCGGGCCCAACAGTCCTGGAGAAAAACTCAAGTCCATTGGAATTTTGTTTCTTCTTCTAAGTGTTGATGGATATTGATGTTCTGTCCTCTTGCAAAGAGATGCACGGTTTCTTGAAACTCGCTAATAGAATCAAATTTCTTCAAAATTTTATACCCAGAGAGTTGAGAAGAGAAGCTTAAACTGTAACTGGTTCACTTACGGGACTAGGAACATGAGCATGAACCTGCACCAGAAAATAAAAAGATTAGAAAGCAGGTAACTTTTGTCATTTACAAATGAATTTGAGTATCTTTGCTTAAGAAACAAATGCTGCGCAAGGCATAGGAAATTAATTCTTTTTCATGTAACATCATAAGGGAAAACCATGGTTAGGATATGACATGGTTGATAGGGGCATCATTAAAATGTACAAAGCCCACGATTTACAAGATATGGATGATCATAGCCAGGCCTATTGCAACTCGGATGTTCTCCAAGTCTGGCTTCTCATTGCTTTTACATTTAGCATGGAGAAACAAGGAGATTACTGCAGCCACACTCAATCGGCTGTTAGCAGTAAATATTGTAAGTTTACCTTAGCTGATTTAAAGAGTTCATCCAGCACTTCTGACAAGGTTGGATGCGCATGAACAGCAAATTTTATGTCCTGTAAGGTGTCCAAAAAAGAAATGTCAAAATACTCATCATAACAAGCTACCGGTTCCACCCTCACTTTCAAGAAGAAACCAAGAGATGATTGAGTTTGACATCACATTCTCAATAGATTAACCACTTCTAAGGTTGGACTGAGCAGACTATCTAACAAATTGTGTCTGACAAGGGGGATAGCAGATTGCAGGATGTAGACAATAAGTTCAAAGAATTTATTAATTCTAGCAATTGCTATATATTAGATCTAGCAGTCCAAGTATCTAGACATGTTAAGAACTCGTTTGGTAGTGATTCTAGGAAACGCTTTTAATATTTCTAATACTTGAAAATTTTTATCATTCAAGTGTTAGAATTGCTATAAACGTTTTCTAGAATCACTCTCAAATGCACTCTAAATTTTGCTTTGCACAGAAAAACATACCTGAATACGTGTGCCTAGTGCTATAGCATTGGATGCTTCATGGATAAGGTCTGCAGCATGCAACCCAAAGATGTGCACTCCAAGAATCTCTCCATTGTCAGGTCTGTATATCAACTGGATGAAAATAGACAGAAGAATTGGCAAATGGCAGAAGTAGAAAGACTAAGAGCTTATTTGGGAGTAATTTTAAAATGGGCTAAAAGCACTTTCTAATGCTTGGAAGCATTTTCTTACAGAAAACACTATCAAAGTATTTTCATTTTTAGTTTATATCCAAATACTCAGCAATTCTCTTTAAAAGTGTTTCCAATGGAAGCTTCACAGATAAAAGCATTTTAACTAGAATAACTCCCAGACAGACTCTAAATTGAGACGATTACAATAAAGGTTGAAGAATCAGATTGCTTTTACATGGATGAGAATGCAAAAATGATATATACCCGATTACAACAATAACAAAAGAGTAAACAGAAACTAACAGAGAACTTTGCACTTGGTTAGACTTTTTATTTTACATAAAACATTTTTTAAGGAAGCCAAAGACAGGAAAGTTCAATAGCATGAACTTCTCTTTGTGATGATAACCAACCATAGCAAGAGAAGAAGAGGAAGATGAACAGGAAAATGAGCAAAACAAAACACAAAGAAGCTCCATGAATGTGCTACATATAAGCTACATGAAATTATTTATTAAGAGCTGATGATACAGAAAGGTGAATTCTAATATAATGGCGACAGTGATGTTGGGAGAGGACTGGGATTTCCATAACATTTCAGATAACATCTCATAAAGAAAATCAATTATTACCATTCAGATTATGCGGAGTCAACACAGAAGTGTTGGAAGAGAAGGGTTAAGAAATATTACCTTAGCAAGTCCCTCTCCTTCATTTTCTGCTAGGGCCTTTGTGTTAGCCTTAAAGCTTGTCTTTGCAACACTTACTTCAAATCCCTCCTTTTCAGCTTTCTCCCTTGCTTGAGGCTGTGAATTTTTATATTCAGTTAAAAACAGAGTTTAGAGAACCCACAGAGTAGAACTAGCTGCCAGAGCATCAATTTGCATGCAGGAAACAAACCTATTCCACCAAGAACTAATCTCATATTAACATTGTGGCATATAATTGGATGATTTAAATTTACCTCAGTCAATCCAACCATACTGATTTCTGGATGAGTGAAACAAGCTGCTGGGATGCTCAAATGATTGAGCACATGATCCTTTCCGGTAACTTGCTCAACAACTGCATCACAAGAGCCAAGCAAAAAATGAAGATGGTTTAAGTAGCATTTTTAAAGGTAAAACAGCAAAATATGAGGTAGTTACCACTAACCTGAAATTCCTTGTGCACTTGCTGCATGAGCAAGCATCATTTTACCATTTGCATCACCTATGCAATACAAGTGAGGAACCTAATAAAAAAAGTTCCATGTCAGTAACAATCGGCTAAGCCACACAAAAAGTGTGCTTGTAAGAGAATTATAACAGACCAGATTTCCATCAGCATCAATTACTCGCATACGCTCATCAACAGGAATAAAACCACGTTGTGTTACTACACTGATCTGTAGGAAAACAATTCCACATCCAAAAATCCTTTTGTTAATGAAGATCTCTATATTTTGTCAAATATATTAATTAAATTGATATACTAGAAGACATACATTCTCCAAGCCAAGACCATTTGTGAATGGAGCCCTTCCAGTTGCAATTAATGCTGCATCTACCTATAAGGAAACAAAGTTGATGTGAATACCATGACAGGACAAACTACTATTCAAAAAAGAAAATAAAGAAGAACCTCCTTGATCACATGCAAAGACTTCCCAGAGGCGCAAAGGTATGGATCCAGAAAACTAACTTCAATCATACTAGAAAGGCAAAAGCTTAATGTGAAAGTTTCATCAACTTCTCCCAGAGGCATCCCTGAGTGCATTTGAAAACTTAGAAAACTAACTTCAATCACGGTAGAAAGGCAAGAATCCAATGTGAAAGTTTGAATCATTTTAAGGCATCCTGAATACATTCTGAAAGTTGACACATGTCTTAAACTTAGAGTAGCTCAATTTGATCATTCATTGACTTGTAGAAAGAATGGAAGCTATGAAATGGTTGGAAATTTACCTTTTTGATGGCTGAAATATGTTAAAAGTAAAACACAGATTTCTTTCAACTAGTTCACAATGTAGAGTATGCATTCGTGTTTTTCAGAGAATACAACTTTTCAAATAAGTGTATAAGACCTTTTTATCCTTCCAATCTTTTAAAGTTTGAAAAAGTAGACATGAATTCGTTGGTATTAAACATTAAAGAAGCACTTAGACCTATTTGTTCTCTCTATTCTATCTAAAGCAAAGATCAAGCTAGAACTTGAAAGTAAAGATGTATAAATGCTTCTCGACCCAAGATTTCACCGATTTCACACAACAAAATTACCTCCAATGCATCTTTTGGTTCCTTCGTTTTAGCATCAATAAGCTCAATCCTGACTGGTTTTCCATCCTTGGCTGGAGTGATCTATGAAAAAAAACACCAGCAAGGACAAATAAGCCACTGAGAAATCCCCATCCAGGAAAAATACAAAAATAAACAAAAAAACTACCTTAGATGCAAATACTCCAGTGTGATAGTCAATTTTCCGTGGATTTATTAGAACTCTTTGGGCCAACTTCCCAATCTCAGGATCAAATCCAGGCATAAGCTGATCAAGAGCTTCAATAAAAGTTACCTGTGGAATATCATTATGGTCAACTTGATTTACATTAAAATGAAATTCTAAGTGTAAGTTGTTCCATTATGAGAAAAGAGAACAAAGATGACAATAACTACTTGCACTGATCAACGGAGGATGCTAGAAGAAAATACAGCTTAAAGTTGTCTTTCCCCAGGGAAAAGGACATAAAGAATAAAACTCAAGAAACAGTATCAAATGGACAACATGTATGTATTTGTAAGTAGATTTAATACGAGAAAGACAAACAGATCCTGTACAGCTACTAGTAGGAATAGCAGAGATGGTACAATGGAACTTCAACTGTAATTTCTCCTAAAACTAAAAAGCAGCATAGCTAGTCAAGGTTTGTATGGTTTACACAATAACCTGTTTTATTTATGTAATGTGTACCAGAAAAAGGAACTGCCTTTGTTTATTTTACGACTTTTCCATACACTTGGATTTTATGTATGGCAAATAGAGCATTGGAATATACATAATATTTCTTATAACCACTCCTTGGAAAAGTTCAGCTAAATATAAGCCTGAAACCATGATTTTATGTTATTTTTCATCTTTTCCAAAAGGGAAAAACCATCATCAGCCAATGCTAATATACGTATACCTTCTAAAGAAAACATGAGCAAGCAAAAATATTGAAACCAAAGCACGACAATCACTAATTTTTCAAGTGCTGATGTTCTGGTAGAACCATGGAGACTGGAGAGATAATCCTTGCAATAGGTAAGTCGTAAAATCATGGATGAAAAAATGATATGCAAGTCATATGAATCAACCATAGAATAATGCAATCACATAACTATAGGATAACAGGATGAGGCACACGATATAAGAGGGAAAAGCAGGGGAAGGAGCATTTGTCCTTTGATTTTAGCACCAGATCTAAGCTGTAACTCACTATTGATTGAAATTTCTCATTTATATAAATTTAAACTGTAATCGCAATGACTATAAAGAAGATGCTACCTCACTTCCAAGTGCTGTATACACATCACTGAATTCAAGACCAATATAACCACTTCCTACAATGGCTATCCAATCAGGAACAGACTCCAGTTTGAGCGCATGATCGCTGGTAATAACAGTCTTCCCTGCAAGTCATTATCTGGTGATTAGAAATCTTTGAACACAAAAACCAAAAGATTGACAAATTCATATTATAGATTTTGCAGATAACTGGAATACAAGGAATTTCACCCATTACATGTGTGATAAATCATGCCTGGAAACTCATACACATAAACAAGTTTT
The DNA here is from genome assembly GCF_030704535.1 of Vitis vinifera. Lineage (NCBI taxonomy): Eukaryota > Viridiplantae > Streptophyta > Magnoliopsida > Vitales > Vitaceae > Vitis > Vitis vinifera. Next base: position 956,178 of record NC_081809.1, read on the forward strand.
CCCCACATTTTATGGTCCACAGGGCTGCTCATTAACTCGTTAAACTTAGATATCCAGATTATCTTCTATTGCATGAGTTAATAGTTCTCATCCAAATCTGAATTTGGAGATTGAATCAGGAATAACTTAGCCGATATTTCTATATTTTATTCAAAGTCTTCATTCAAAGACATGTGCAACCACATACTTAGCTCTCCCAAAATGCTATGTAGGACTACAGTCTCAGTTTCCTGTACCAGGTCATTCTTTGGAACACCTGCATCTGTTCTTGTATATAGCTATAAACTATTTCCTAATGCGAACTGTCCCATCATACAGAATGCATTTCCAATAAGAATAGGAAACAGGAAGCAGATTTCAAGAGATGCTGCACTGCATCTCATAAAGTAAGTGTGCCTCTAGCATGAAAAATTCATTTGATTACAGAACTTAGTTAAATTTCATAATGGTAAAATGGGGATGAGCAGGAAAGGATGCTTACCATCAACTTCAATCCCTTTTGGGACAAAAGGAACAGAACCAGTAGCAATGATTATATTTTTTGCAGTTATTACATTCTCAGAGAAGCCAACCTTTCCATATTTCACCTTTTGAGGGCCCTGAATAAATTCATAAATGAAATTATTGATAATAAATATCATTAGGACTTTTGTAACCATGAGATTGGTTATTAAAGCATAGGACAGGCTCAAGTAAACCATCCATTTTTCCATGAAGTTCAAAACTGTCATAAACCAGGCTTTAATTTGAATTGCTTGAAAGATCTTGTCTTTGTCAGCATGGACAACTTACCAAAATTGTTCCAACGCCTGTTAATATGTCCACACCCAATGCTTTCATTGAATTAGTCAAATTATTACGAATTTTAGAAGCAAGGTTATTGGCATGGTCAGCCACTCCTTGTCTGTCATACCCTGCAGCTGAAACCTGAGTTTCAAGAGATCAGAACAATGAGTCAAATAGGGTTGGAATATTGATAGCATGCAAAGGGGGAAATTCTGAAAAAGGTTGCATCAAGTTATAAGCAGTGCAGCCCAACTAAAAGGGTTGATCTGCAAATAAAATAACACAAGAGTAGAAAATTTTACGAAAAAATAGAAGGCTGAAAAACATGCTTGCTAGCTAAGTTAGATCAAACTTAAATACTTTGTTTGCACTATAAACACATCTCAGCCACACAGAGAAACCAATGATGTGATCTTGCAAGGAAGCATTACCAGAGAAATACTAAAGAGAGCCATCAAAATATTTTGAATTTGGAATCTTTGGATACTTTCTAATAATCATGCACTGCTACAGGATGCTATATAAGCACTTCAATATTGTAGTGTCAAACATATATTTTAAAATTTTTGTTACTATGTACATGGTATATAGCAATCCCAATCAGGGCAGCTACCATTCTATTTAAAACATCGATTCTGCTACTGCATTTAAGACATGAAGACATGAAGGCATCGAGTATTAATTATCAGTGCCAGGCACACCCATTGCTGCATAAAGACAAACTTGCAGCACTCAGTATAAAACAATAGCACAATGATGTTATATTTCGGAATTTGTTGTCTGTGTTAAGTTTATGCTTCAAAAACTTGATGAACTGTGATTATTCTATTACCTGCAAACCCAAAGCCTTCAAGTGATGCTCACTCTGAAGTTCCCGCATTCGACCACTTACAGCCAGAAGAGCTTTAGAAGGAACACAACCTCTGTTTACACATGTTCCACCCACCACATCTCCCTCAATGATGGCAGTTTTCAGACCCTGTCAATAATTATTTTTAAAATTATTCCACCCTTAATGACTTGAATATCAATAAACACACACGCACACGCACACACACAACTAATTAACTTTTTACAATGCATGATACCGAACAAGGGCCCATCCAGGGAATTTAGAGACACCGAAAAGGGGGGAAATTGAATGGTTAAAAAAAATAAAAATGGGAAAGAAAGAAAGAAAGAAAGCATTCATTCAAAAGATTAATCACTGAGTCAAAATACAATTTTGTAATGACATCATTAGAGAGGAATCAACTGAGTACTAATACTCATAGCCTGAAAATACCTATTTCCAGATCCATGGATAATAGAACAGCTTTAATGTGTTTATTGAGTTGCTACATGAATCAGTTATATCAACTTTAATCTGTTTATTGGTGTTAATGAGTTTATATCAGCACCAATCTGAGGGACAAGAACAAGTAAGCATTTTAACTAAAATCACTTAGACCATCTGCTAATAAGCATGCAGAAATAATGCTCAAAGCAGCATAATTGATGGATGAAGTTTAATTTCACCTAAACCAGAACACAGAAATCTCCAAGACAGCTAGAAATAATTTATACTGAGGTTAACTTCCCTTGGAAGTGAACAAACATTGAGTTAAAAAATATAAATAGGGAATTACAATCAAAAGCAAATACACTCAGTTGAAAACCAACTACTGAACAAGAATGGTTTAAATCACTGATTGAACACAAACTAACGAAAGAATCTTCAAATTCACTTAAATCAATGATTGATTATGAAACTAACAACAAATTTTCCATTTGAATAACCTTTTCACAGCTAACAATCTACTTAATCAATGATTGAATATGAGCTAAAAAAAGTTCTGATTCAAATGCGTTTTCAGAAAAAATAAATAAATAAATCAGCAGAATCAATGATTGAGAATGAACTAGCGACAAAATTGACATTCAGATGACGTTTTCACAGCTAAACTCAGTTAAGCCAATAGAAAAATCAATGAATGAGTTAAACTGACATTAAAACTCTCATTCAAATGACGTTAGCATGCCTGATTCAGATGAATCAATGATTGACTTAAACTAACAACAAAATTGTTTCCAAACCACGCCTCCATAACTGATTGCAGCTAAATTGAAGTTTACTGAATCGATTTAATTAAATAAATAAATAAATAAAAATAGGCTGCACCTTCTCGACGGCATGCAGAGCAGCTCCATGGCCACCAACGCCAGCTCCGATAATAACCAAATCGTAGTCGAACGCCTTCGGAGCACTTCCATTGTCTGATACCGAAGCTGAAACCTTCTTGAAGCGTCCTCGACTGGAGACGATGACTCGACAAGAATCATTTCGTTTCGGAGACGAAAACCCTAAGGCTTCTCTTCTGAGGCCACAGAAGCGGAGATTGAGAGGACTAGGTGGAGCGGCGCAGGAGAGCTCGGAGGAGTGGCCTGATCTGGGAATGGCTGTGGAGGAGGAGAAGGAGAGAGAGAGCGAAGAGTGCATTGTGGATTGAAGATAGAGAGAAATGAGATACAGAGACGCCGGGTGAAAGAGATCTGAGGAGATTTGAAGTTGCCTTCGAGTATTTGGTTTTGGAGTTATGAGGAGGTTGGGGGTGGAGGCTTTGATGAGTGCGGGCGGAGATATCAAAGTGTGGGCGGATAAACCACCTTACTGACACCTTTCACGTTTCGCTTTCTTGTTAGGGTCGAGTTAATGGACTGGGTGTTGGATGAGACTTGAAGAGCCCACGCGCCTACAAAGGGTGACGATGGGCAATCCTCGTAGTGTGGAGGCCCGTTTCGATTGTCTCATGGACCTGTTAGCTAATGTTAAGTTGTAAAGAAAAAGAAAATTAATGAAAAGGAGAAAGTAAAAAAACATTGATATATATATTTTAAAATATTATATTTCAAATGATCAAAGTACTATTATCTTCTAGGTAGTAATATGGTAATTATATTTGATTTATAATAAAAATAAAATAATAAACATGTTTATGATTCAATATTTGAAATTTATAACTAAAATTATTATATTATATTCTCAAATATAAAAACAATATAAAATGATTTATATATTAGTATTATTTTATATATATTTGTTTAGTTTTTTATGATCTATAAATTTAATTTTTTAATCAAAATTATTTGTTTTTACAAAATGAGTAATATAGAATTAAAAAAATAAATAAAACATATTTGTGATATCTCATATCAATAAATAAAATAAAAAAAGTTTATAGTATCATATATATATATATATATTGGGCTCTTCTCATTTTTATAAACTCATATTAAAGTTATGAATACATATTAAACTTAATACAAATAATATGTACATGGGATAAGAGTATGTTGTTATATAATAGAATCAAAGTCAATTATTAAACTCAGTATGATGCTGAGTTTAAACGTCGTGAAAATTTATCGAGCCTAAAAGATATACAATTTACATGGAAGAGACCATAAAGGGTGGTTCGGTTGAATGGCTTTATAATCCCATGGGATGGAACACTCCGAAACAATATCCATATAAGAATAATTAAGTCGTTACATAATATTATTAGAAATAATACTTAACCCTAGCACAACTCCACAAGAGGCATCACGTAAGACGCAATGAGAACATCGTGTCCATCCACATGGGGTGATCATGACACTACATAAGTAATGAACTATTCGTAATTATGTAAATACATTTTAAATAAGTAAAAACCCATAATAATCAATATATGCACGAAAATGATTATATAATTATAAATAATATCATAGCCATACAACAATTTATTGAAGATGAAACAATAGGTACTCATGTCTATAAAATGAAAGTATATCAATAAGGTTAGGAAATTCGAGCAACGATGAAAAGTGTCACAATTTTTAATTTTTTAACTTGCTTATAATTTTATATTTATATTTTTTTTTTATAGGGAGTTTTCCCATTACTATATATAAAGTGTTTTACAAAAAAATAAAAAAAATTATAAAAATAGGTTTATCCCTATATAGAATATTTGGGAACTGGCTGAAAACGTAGATAGATGTTTTGATTAAAATGGTTAATATTTTTAGGTATAATTGGGACGTTTGGGATTTAAGAGTTTTTTAATGGTTATAATTATTAAATTTAAGTGTAGTGAATTAATTTCCTTTTGTTAAATATTGTATTTTCTCTTGTATTTTTTTTTTGGCTCATTTATTTAAATAGAAAATTGAGTATTTACAATATTAAGGCAAAATGAACTATCCACATGCGGTGCATCTAAACAAAGGTACGAATGTACAGTGAGAGGCACCATCTAGACACACTCCACCTATTACATTACCACCATAAAGCCCTACCACATCATATTATAATAAATATGAATTGATCACCATGATCATTATCTTAACAAAAGGTTCCTTGCCAGCTCTCATCGGTATAGGAATGAAGCATAATACGCATGTAATGGACTTTTTGCAAGACTTAAGAATCTCGCCTCGAGAATATATATATATATATATATATAAAATAAGTCAATGTTGCATGCAAAGTGAACGTTCACTCCCTATATATTTGATAGAGGTTGATTTTAGTATTATAAAATTTGTTACGACCAACATTTCATTTCATTTAATAGTCTTTCTTTGAACTTTAAACATTATTTTAGTCATTAATAAATTAATCTGAATAAAAAAAGTATTTAACCAACCAAAAATAAATACACTCAATGACCACTTTAGTACAAGAATCATAACAAATACTTACAATTCATCTCAATGTTCACTCATCCAATCCACTCGCAATAACTAGACTACGGGTAGTTGTAAAATAAGTCCTCTCATAAGAAATCATACCTAGTTATAAAAAATAAAATCCCCGACCCCCATTTGATTTTATTATAAAGAATTGAAAAATAAAATCAAATATAATTCAAATTAATTAAAAATGAATGCATTTTAAAATTATTTAATATTTACCTATGAGATGAAAAATAAATAACATATATATATATATATATATATATATATATATATATATATATATATATAAATAATTTATTCACATTAAATTTATTTTTATTTTTATTTTCTTATCATTTTCCTTCTAATAATTATTTCAAAAAAAACAAGTTATTTTTTAGAACAAATTTATGCAATTTCGAGTTTTTTTTTGTATGTTTTGGACAATTATTGAAAATATAAAAAATACTATAAATATTTTTAATAATAATAAAAATATGAAAAATACTTTAAAACTTTTTATACTATGTATAAAATCTAATGTACTTCATAAAAATTAAATTAAGAAAATTATTTATTTTTCATATCTAAGATCCCAAATTCTTGAAATAATATAAAGAATTATTTCCAATAAGTCTTCTCAAAATATGTTCCATATGTTTTCAATTGTTTTCAGTGAAATTGAAGCTGAATCATCATAAATGTCACCACCCATGGGACTGTTTTTGTCTTTGTCCGCCTTGGCTTCAGCATCATTGACATACTCTTTTGGCTTCCTCGCTGTGTTCTTTTCCCGAGAAATGATGGTTGGTAAACAAAATTCCGGAGAAGGAACTTTCTGAGCTTTACATCAGGCACGGACTCGGTCTTGGCGGTTACAAATAAGGCCATTGAGTCGGTGGCCGTATCTGCCTTTTCTTGCATTGATAATGGCCACTGATTCTGGGTGTTTTATTTTATGTCGCTGCATGTATCTACACAAATTAAGTTATAATTATGTCACGTGTTGGAATTATGAATTTTAGGAAAAAAGAAAAAAAATATTAGATAGTACATTAACCTCGAACCTTAGGTTATGTTGGTTCCCGCAAATGCAAGGAACAGAAATTAGAAAAGAAAAGCAGGAAATTTTGAAAAAATGAAAAAAAAATTAATATATATATATATATATATATATATATATATATAATCATTTTAATAATTTTAATATTTTTGTATATTTTTTCAAAAAATTTTCATATATTTAACTCTTCTATATAAAAATTAATGAATTAAAAAATATTTAAATTTTTTAATAATTTTAATTATATTTAACTTTATTCTGTATTTTTTTTATAAATAATTAAATATAAGAAAATTATTTTTTTAAGATTCAACAAAAAAAATGTTTTAAAAAAATTATTTTCTCATATTTCATTTTATTATGAGAAATATGATAGAAAATCAAATATAATTTAAATTTATGTATTTTAAAATTGTTTTATCTTTATATAGGAAAATAAGTGAAATAAATTTGTAAAAACTTATAAAAATAATTTATTGACTTTCAGTTTATTTTTTATTTGTATTCATTTTTTCTAACATTCTATTTTTCCTCTCTATTTTTTTCCCTGGTATTTTCCCTCAAGCTTTTTGAAAACCGAACATAGTCTTAGGTGGTGTTTATTTATTTGGTTTTTTAAGGAAAACAGTTTTGTTTTCAGAATTATAAATTTTTTATTAAATAGAAAAAACCAAAATAGGCATTTTTTTTTCTAAATATAAAAAATAATATATTGGTTATTTTACTTTTTAACACTTAATATAAATAAAATACTACAAAAACAAAAACTTAATATTTAATATTATTAAGTATTAAGGTTATATTTAGAATTAAGTAAAAAAACAAATACCACTTTAATGTTTTTCTTATTTCTTTGATACTTTTCAGGAACTAACCCGAGCTAAGTCTAAGCATATGTGATAATCCTCCAATATATCACTTTTTAAAACAAATTTCAAATCATAATTTCTTCTAATACTGTTGTGATTTAAATTCATATAAATATGAAAAAAGTTATACCATTACTATGTTTTAATTTGAATGAAGCACTATTAAAATGTTTTCATTTTATTATTATTTGTAAGAAAGTATATCAATAGACAATATTCGCAAGGTTAATCCAAATTCTTAAAAGCTCCTAAAGTCAATCCAAATTTATTAATTATCCATTGTTATCATTAGTTCTTATTCTTATCTTTAATGATAGGCAGATGATAAAAGACTAAAAGTACACCATACACAGAATTTATTCTACGAAGGCGTTGACGGCTAAGAAATACATTTGGTCCGTGGCATATTCTTGTTTTTTTATTTATTTTTTATTTTTATTCTTTCCTACTGATTTCTACGAACAACAAAATTCAGGTCATTCTATCTAGTTGATACATAGTATGGAACCCAAATTTTACAAATTAAAATGAAAATTAAGCATTTATTTGGCTGTAATTATCGTAAAGATACTTTTTAAGTAAAAATAATTATGTGTCGACTAAGAAATCAGTTTAAGTAATTCTTTAAATTTTTAATAAGGATTTTTCTTTCTTGATAAAAGTATTATTAAATATTAAAATAAAATTAATTCGTACAAATAATTAGATTTAAAATACGATTTGATAATAATTTTATGAAATATTTATAGTTTTTTAATATTTAAAAATTTTTAATTTTCAAATATTATAAATATTAAAAACACTTTATAAAATTACTAATAAAAATACTTTTAAAGTAGGTTTGATAATGATTCAATAAAGTGTTTATAACATTTTATAATTTTTTATTTTTAAAATATTAAAATAATTATAAATATTTTATAAAATTACATTCAAACACACTCTTATAATGCATGAGAAACGATTTTAAAATGATTAGAAGTTTGAAGTCTTGCTTTAAAGAAATTATATATTTGAGAAACATCTAAATTTTATTTTTAAAATCTAAAAATTCCTGATTTATGAATATTCATTTAGTGAGTTTTATTTTTTAATACACATTTTCATAAATAACACATCACTAAGAGCCCAGTTCATATTGGTTTTTAATTAAGACCATGTTTAGTCTATTGAGAATACCAAGGAAATAAAAAAAATATTCAGTATACAAAAATTAAATATAATTAAAATTAATTAAAATTTTATTTAATTAAAATCGATTTTAATTAGCATATAATTTTTTTTTTTTTTTTATCTTTCCATTTTTTCTCTTTATTTTTTTCCCTACCATTTTCTCTTAAAATTATGGGACCAAACATATCCTAAAAACTTTTCTTAAAAATTATTTTTTGAATAATTACCTATAAATGATCAATCGGTGGTCACTTCATGTGATTCTTTAAAGTTTTAAAAAATATTTTTAAAAGTTTTTTAAACGTGTCATTTTAATAAGAAAGTGCTTACAATTACCTCAAATTTACTTCTAGACTGATTCTAAAAATGATATTCAAACCTTTCATTTTATTTTTATTTTTTTAATGTTCAAATACCAATCAATTATGCTTAAAAATGTTTTTGATCAAAGCAATAGATACAAAATGTGATTAAATAAAGATAAATAAGGAAAATACAATATCAACCCAAACATAGGAGAAACATTTGGAGTTTAATACTTATATTATTTGAACAAAACTATTATTAACACGTTGGAAGATAAAATAATTCAAATAAAAAAACTTATTTTATCAAAGAAAAATATTTAGTACGGAATATCACAAGTGTTAAATTGGTGGAAATGAGAATAAATGTCTAGTATTATCTTACAATTTGAAAAACAATAAATGACAAGGCTTTTATATCATAGCTTGCAACTTTCTTTTTTAAATAAGAAGTGTTTATAAATCCTTTAATGTGAAATTGTTTTCTAATTAATTAAATAGAGTCTATTTATAATTTTAAATTTATTATATTAAAAAATAACAATAAAATAATTTTTTAATATCAATTTCATTTATGAGAATTAGATGATGTTTGTTTTTTGATTAAGTAAAAAACAAAATATTTGAGTTTTTATATTTAATTAAAAGTAACCCGTTAATATCTATCAATATAATTAAATTAATTTATTGATAACAATTTTTTTTTAGATATAAAAAGTTCACTTTAATTATATTAGTTCACATTAACACATTATTTTTAACTAAATAAAAAAGTAAAATATTTTGATTTTTTTTATTAAGCTCACAAACAATTGCTAATAAAAATTTTATATTTAAAAATAAATAAATTTTAGTATAAAATGATTTAATAATAAAAATATTTATTTTACACAGATGGTAAAAATAGAATAAATTTTATTAAAAATATTTTTATTAAATAAATTAGTTGATGTTTAGGTATTTTTAAGTTTTAGTAGTTTGCAATTTGTATTGAACATTAATAAAAAAATAAAGTTATTAAAATTTTTCTATTTTTCAGTAACCATATATTTCATAAAACACCCTTTAAAATTTTCATAATCTATAATTAAAGAGTTTTATTTATTTTTAAAATAATAAAAGAAGACAATTTGTTAGAGGCTAATGAAAATTTTTAAGAAGTCTTTAGTTCATTAAAGTTGGTTGCGAACTAAGGTTATAAAAATAAACTAAAACTTTTAATACTTGGTAATTAATAATTATTTTCTCAAATAAAAATCCAAATGGTCAGAGCCTTGGTAATTGTCTCCATAACCAGCGATCCGTTGATGCAACGTGTGGTCTCTGTCCAATATTTGGACCCAGAAGGCGCAACCGTGGCTCGTATTATAAACCTATAACAAAGGTCGGACATATAGGGTGGCTTAGTTCACGAGCCCGCATGTTTTTCCACGTTAACCATCATTGTCCGCTCACCCACTGTGGCACGGTCACGTGCTTCCAGAGTAGTCCGCGACGCACACGTGTTTATTCTCCAGGCATCAATCAAAGGAATCTGTGTGCGTCCCTCAGTAACAGCCCCGTATGGGTCCCACTCATAGACAGGCTCCGGTCCGGACGAATAGAGATGGGGAAAAAATAGGAAGCGCGTGGACTTGCGTTCTCACGGTGGCTGCTGCGTATTTATTGGGAAAAAGAAGGGGTAGAATGGGGATTTCGGGGTCTCATAGACATGGGTATTAGTTTTTCTACTTCTCTTATCGAAGGTTTTGGGGACAGACACTTCACAGAAAAGAATAAAAAGGAAAAGAGCGAGGAAGAGAGAGAAAGCGGGAGGAAAATCGAAGTGTCGCTGCTACGTCAATGGCGGTTAGGGTTTTCAATTGATCGCCCGTATCGGAATCTCCCTCCTGTTCCATCTCTCCATCTCTCTCCCCGTCCTCAAAACCCTAATTCTAAACACTTCAATTCAATCTCTGCAATCTTCAATTCGGGAAGCGAGAGCTGTGATGGGCGCGCAGGAAAAATCCTCCGCCAGTTCCAATTCGATGCAGGTGAGTTCTTCTACAGTTGCTGGCCGTTTGGCTGCCAGGAAATTGTAGGAAAGGAAGTGAAAACTTGGAATCTTGTGACTTATTGGGGTTGAAGTTGTTGTTGTGAGATTTGAAGTTTTGGTTACCTTTCCCTAAAATTTATTGGCAACCAAAGAGTGTGGAATATACAGCTTGGTGATATTTTCCTAAAACGAAGTCAAGACCTACTACTTAGGTCTTGTTTGCAGTTTGGAAGGACTCGCTTGGTGTTTCCATGATAATCAATTTTTATTACAGGCGTTAATTCCGTGGTTTGGTTGTGCTAACTGTTTGTTTCAATTTTTTTTTGGAGTTTTATGTGACTTTAAGACAAGGGCTGATTATGTATGGGAAGAATTATTTGTTCCTATTTTATGATATTTCTGTCTTGTTTCATTAATTTGAGTAAATCATACATACTTCTTTATGCCTATGAAACATATATACCTCCAAATACATGCCACAGTTGATCTGTTTTGCTTATATACTAGTTGATCTTAAGCAAAGACTAGATATTTATCTTTGTCATGGAAAACAATTATTCATTAGAAAAAAACTGGACTGGAGTATCCTCCATTCAATCTGGCCCTGAATTGTTTCAAAAAGTTTTTTCTATATTAGGGCAGTTTACACTTGCAGTTGAACTGTTTGATTAGATGTACTATCCTCATGCATATGGTATCCGCAAAAGGTTGAAGTCAGGTCTGTTCTTACAATTTCCTACATGTTAATTGTTGGATAAGGGAGTACAATGGAAATCATCTGAGGGATTGTTTAAGCTCAACCTAGAAAATTTTTGGTCAAGAACAAATGTGAAACCATGCATGACATTGTTTGAACTCAACCTAGAAAAACTGGGTTAAACACCAGTGTTTTTGAGCTTGAGGCAAGTTTTTTCACACATTAATGAGCTTTAGCTTAGTCAGAGCTGCAGTAGTAGTTCAAAAATCAGTTTCCCTTGGCTTGTTAGTAGAACAGAAGTAGTAGTCTTTGTCTCTGTCATGCTGAGCATGAGATTTGGAATAAATTCATCAAGATTTTGTTGATGCATATAACCTGATGCATAGCCTTTTTAGCAAGTCTTCCTGTAACCTAACTACGTGCTGACAAGAGTCACATGACTGATGATTTTATCCATTATTGTTGGCTTGGGTTTAAATTCTATGTGATTTACTTTATTTTCTCCCTTGTTGGGAAGTTTCTGCAACTCGCAGCACTATGTTTCTATCTTTCAGATTAAACCACTCCTATGCTTTTTCTGAATAACTAATCTCTTTTACTGCATTATATTGCAAATCTATACCATTAGAATTTCAAAATGTTGCACTGAGCCACTGTTGCATGGCACTGATGTGATCAATCTTATATTCAGTTTTGTCCTACTTGTAAGGGAAAACACTCACATTACTCTAGAGTGCCTCATATACTCTACGAAATGTATCACCTGGTGGTAACAGCCTCACATTCTATCATTAAATCTTTCTCTTTATACCATATTATTAAGCGAAGTTGGAGTTTTTCATTAGAAGGAGTCTCCATGGAAGTGGGTTATCTTTAAATTAGAATGTGTATTTTTTTTTTTAAAAGATGGAAGGAGAGTGAAATACTGAAAGGATTTAGTGTGTGGGGACTCATCTTTACTTGCTTCTTTTCCCTTGTTGTATGCCATAGCTACCTCTAAAGATGCTTGGATTGAGGATTTGTAGGTGCAGTCAATTTGAGTGAGGTCATTGGAGTCATTTTTTTGAGACAGTTTCATGATTTAGAGTTGGAAACCTTTGAGGCATTTCTTTCAAGATTTGAAGTGAAATCAGTGAACAAGGATGGGGGAGGATAGGGTGGTTTGGATGGATTTGAAGAGCAGAAAGTTTTCAGTCAAAGCTTTCTACTTCTTTTTGCCGTTAGGTAGAACAGAGCCTTTTCCAGTGGGAGCAGTTTGGAATTCTTGGGTTCCACTGAAAGTGGGTTCTTCGCTTGGGGAAGGTTTTTTAACCTTGGAGAAAGATGGATCTTGGTGAATAGATTTTTTCTTCAAAGAAGAACGAGTCGACTATATCCTTCTTCATTGTGCTAAAGTAAGAATCTTATGGCAGTTGGTGTTCTTTGTTTGGTATAATGTGGGTATTGCCTTCTTCAGTTAGAAAGACTCCTTTGAGTTGGTTTGGATCCTTTATAGGAAAGAAGCCAAAGAAGGAATAGAGGATCACTTCTTTGTGCTTATTTTGAACCATTTGAAAGGAAAGAAACCAGGGGTCATCTGCATGTCTAGAACAACCAGATCATGTGCTTAACACTGTTTTTTTGTGTACCCTTTTGCTTTGGACTAGAGAGTTCATAGATGAGGTGTCAAATGTCTTTGATGACTTTTATAGATTTTTTTTTTTTTGATCAGTAAATGAAAATAATATTGAAAAGAGCTAAAAAGGGCGCACCAGAGTACACACGATATATACAACAGCAGCCAAAAAGCGCCAAAAAAGGGGGAGAATTTGTTGGGTGCTTATGAGGGGAAGGGAGTTTTTTTTGTTTCTCTCTTCATGCTTATTGCCACTTGACACCCTCTGTATACATCATGTGTACTTTAGGATGCCTTTTTGCTTAGCATAGTTAATAATATCTTTTGCTTGCCTCTTAAAAATCGATATGTTTGAGTCTACATACAAGGAGGCTATATGCATAGGCACCATACACTAGGAAGAATATTTCCCAAGGCAATCCCTCCCTTATTATCTATATAAATCTTTGTATTTTCTGTACCATAAGCATTTTCTTGTATACATGCTTATAGATGCAGACACTATACTACAAATAAACTCTAAATGGCCTTTAAATGTGTACTACAAAGAGATATCTCATATTTATCAAGCTAATAAAAAAAAAAAAATCTCATATTTATCAAACACGGATAGCTGCTTTATATTATGTAGCATAGGAGCTCGGCATAGTTTTAAATTTGAATTTCAGTACTAAAGTGGTGATTGCCTTTTGAGAATCGATTTTGTTGATGGGTGCTAAACTTGTTGGTTGAATTGCTATGAAGTTGGCAGATTGCTGATGCATCTCAGGATCCTTATGAGGCTTTGGAAATTAGATCATGTCTTTTGTGTTGCTTGTGTCATTCACTTTCATGGCATTGCTGTTCAATTTTTATCTATTCTATTGCATACTTACGGCTATGAAAACATGTTATTTGCTTTTGAATGATCATAGTACTTACCTATTGTTCATATTGGCAATCCGTTGGCTTGGTTAAAATGCTGTCATTGTGATTACCTTGTAGCTAGTTTAAAACTTGGTTTTTTGTGCATCCTACTTTAGAACATTATGACCATTCTGTTTTGGTTGTCTTTTTGTGGGTTTCTTCATACTCAACCTTAAATTTCTGGAATATTTTTTCACTGTCTCTTTTTTCATATTGAATAATAGCACAAATGGTCAGCATGTCCCAACTAACTGCTTTTGTGTTTCAGCGTGTTAAGGTCTACCGTCTGAATGACGATGGGAAATGGGATGACCAGGGAACTGGACACGTCAGTGTTGATTACATGGAGGTTTGTCTGTAACTTTGATCTTGATCTGGCTTAATGTTTATTTTGCTGACATAAATTTTCAAGTTACTCTGTAACATGTGGTGAACTATCAATAGTGCTTGGTTAAAAGTTGACTTGCATAGTGATTGTTGCAAATGTTGTAACACAGAGAACAGAAGAGTTGGGTTTGTTTGTAATTGATGAAGAAGACCACGAAACACTACTTTTGCATCGTATCAGCTCAGAGGATATATATCGAAAACAAGAAGGTATTCTTATGCTTTGACAATGGATTGTTTAATTATTTCTTTTCGAAATCATTAGCTGATGCAAATTTTCCAAGTTATTGGAATACACGGTTTTTCTCTTTTCATTTTTTGTCTCAGTCCATTTCCAAGTAATTGGGTAGTAGTTATTTATTTACTTATTTTTTAAATCATCGAGTTCAGCTTATAGAATATATATTTTAATCTTCAGAAACAATTATTTCATGGAGAGATCCTGAATATTCTACTGAATTAGCTCTTAGCTTTCAAGAGACTACCGGATGCTCTTTCATATGGTAAGTACAGAGCATGTCTTTCTCATGCTTTCCACTTATTGATTTTTTTTTTTTTACCTTCACAGCTTTTCCCTGTTACGCTATATTGGTTCGTAATGTACTTGTTTGTTTTCTGAATTTATATGTATATGCAGGGACCATATCTGCACTGTGCAAAGGAATCTCCAGTTTAATAATCTTAGCAGTAAGTGAATCCAATAATCCTCTTATTCATTTGAAAGTAACTATGATCCTACTTCCATGTGATTTATTCATTTTATCTTGAATACCCAACGTCTGTAGATCTTGGAGCTGGTTCTTTCCTGGTGAATGAGACAATGGATGCATCTGGGGCAACCCAGGTCAATGGCAATTTGACAACTTCTCTAAATGGTCCAGATTCTATCCTATCTCCCTCCCCCTTTTGCCTATGAACCTTCCTTTAATTGTTCTAGTTTGGAAGTATTTCAACCTATTTAGGTCTCCAAGTGTAAATTACAAACAAGTTCTCAGGCTCTGGACCAGATATTCTTTCTTGATTTTCATTTCACAATTGCAACTAGCTTTGTTGTTGCAATTTCTAGAAGAAAATTGGAAGGAAAAATCCCCTTGCTTCCTAACATTGACATTGTTTGTTAAAGCTATATAACAGGAAAGGAAAACTGGCAGTATAAGGTGATTCATTAAACTGACTGGCAGCATTTTGCCAAGCCCTGGCCTTGAGATTTGGTCATTCAAGGAAGTGGATATAATGTACAGAACATTGGAAGTTTCAGGAATCTTTCAACTTCTTGTGGAAACTATTTGTCTAAGTCCACTGAATTTTGAGTCCATTCGATAAGTCTTTCAGTTGAATCCATCAGCCTGTGAATGGGATTTTATTTATAAGTAAGGCCTCTGTTGAAGGAATAGTTGAAATGTTGTCATACTCATTTGACTTGTGGAACCAAGTTCATAAAAGAAATGACTTTTGTTGCTGGATTTTTATAGCTCCCAAATAAGATCAACGTAAAGTTATGTACCTGAACTCTCCAACTTCACCTAGTGTATCCATATCGACGCAACATGACATGAGTGTGGTGTGACATCTGTCTCATATACTCTTGCTTTGCTTTCGATATGACCATTTGATTTTGATTGATTTTTTTTTTCTAACTTCCCTAGCAAAATTATATTGGAAAAAGGGAGAGTTTGGTGGAAAATGAACTTTTATGTGAATTTTTTTATGGATCAGAAAGAAAAGCTAGAGATGAAAGAAAAAAACGAGGAGTTTTTAATGATGATATTTTTACTTTTGATTGATTTCTAACTGACTTTTCCCCCTTTTCATCACATTATTGAGTGTTCATACTGTAATTGAGATCCTCCTTAGATGAGTTAACGTCTTAAAAGTTGTAGGTGTGAAGGATTGGACACTAGACATATATCTGCAATTGACATCCACAGTCAAACCCATGCAACATAGGAGTAAAGCAAAAGAAAAAAAAGTGCAGGGGAGAGAAGGGTGGGGGTGGTAGTTGTGTTGGGGTTCAGTTTTTTGGTCCAGGTCTCACCATAGGTAAGGTTGTTGTTTTTGGGGGTGGGCGCTATTTATCATGGATCAGGATATGAATGACTTGGTTTGTGGTTGATGCTGCCTATCCATGTTAGTGTGTTCACTGAATGATACTGGGAGGTGGGGTCATGGAAAGCTTTAAGGAAGGCTTGGCAGGTGTTCCATGCTTAGACTTTCCTTGGCAGTGGGAAATGGGAGGAGAGTTAAGTTTTGGCATGATGTCTGGTGCAGGGGATTGCAGCCAAGTGCCCCCTTTTTCAATTATTTAGCATAGCTGTCTCCAAGAAGGGTTCTAGGCACTGGAATTCTTGTTTTGTGATACATTTCCAGGATTGGAGATGGAGAAGGTGATCATGTTCCTTAATCAGATTTAGAAGATTGTTGTGAAGAGGAGCAGATATGATAGGATGATTTGGGGTTACTCGAAGGATCTGTTAAATCTTGTTCCTTAAGTTTTGGACTACATGGAGGGATTGGAATTGGATGACATTCAAAGACTTAGAGCAGTCAGTACAAGCTTCCTTTTTTTTTTTTTTTTTTTTTTTTTTGATTTGGAAATATCAAATATGTTAATAGCACGTAACCGAAGGACACACAAAATTATTCATGGTATATACAAAAGCACCAAAAGGCCAGGATCATCCAAATTCATCTGTCCATTTTTTTCCATGAGGAAGCATAGAGGCAGTGGATAAACTGATGGATGAAACCTTATTTGTACATAACCATGGTGCAAACAAAGTCTGCGAGAAGTTTTGCCAGAAAGCAAATGATATCCATGCCTGTAATGGAAAGTTTGATCATTTGATGGGAAGGGAATGCCAGCTTTGGTTTTCCCTTGCAAGCAACTTTTGATATCTCACTTTGTGTTTGTTGCAACTCAATGAGGTTTTGTCTGACATCTAGCTTTAAGCTCGGATAACTGATTGAATTATTTTTCTTTTCAATTTATTTCTGCAGGTGACTCATTTCACAGCATCAACAGTGAGTTGAGGGAGTTGCCTGCAGTTGAGCTGTCCACCCTTCCCTTGATACTGAAGGTAACATTGGATGCCATGGATGCCTTAGTTCTCTTCATACTTTGTTTCATCTTTTTATTTGGTATGTTATTGCTTGTTATTTTTTGGCCAAGGAGGAGTGTGATGTATGCTGATCAAATCATATCTAAATAAGGCCTATTTTCATTTGTGGCATTGGAACTTTAGCTTGGTTGGAGTTAGCACTTTGTTATTTTTATTTTTATTCCTTTTGTTTTCCTTTAATTTTTTTTTTTTAAATTTTTTATGTCACATTTCCCCCCTTCTAGTTTTGATGCATGGTGATCATCAGGGGACTGATACCAGTGGCGTTGCATGTCTTTTCAGATGGTTGAAACTTTTGTATTTCGTATATGTCCATGTTTGAAGACTACAGCATATGGAAAACTATCATGGCATTGTGATCATTGGGGTGAATTTTAACTTATTTGACTGGCTTTTGAGTGGTGATTTTAGATATTGGTATTGAATTGGAAGTTCATTGAAATCATCCTTCACTAATATCCTCTTGGTCTCCAAATTTCTTTGGGTAATGTTTGTACTTATGGATTTGGATGAGTGGTTTGGATTTGAGCCTGCAAATCCTATTCCATTGTTTGAATTGGAGTTCTATTATTGGATCTGGAGGGTCATATTCATAGTTGGATTTCAGATGCCCTAAATCCACTTAATCAAATAACTAGGGGTAGGTATTATTTCTTCAATCCTTGAACTAGGAAGAATTTAAAGATTTGAGGAGTTTAAACCTAACTTACACCTGGAGGCATCTTAGTTTTGCTTTTGTGACATGGATTTGCTCTTCCTCTTCCATGATCACTTCCTCCTGTTTCACCTTCTCATTTTCTTCTGATGAGAAGTTGTTGACTTAATTGATTTGGATGTCACTATTGTTTTCTGAACTTATCTGTTTTTTATTTATTGGTACTTGAATATGAAACATTTTTACAAACATCAACTCACCTAAAGGAGTGCACGATATATTCACATGCAATTCCGGCATACAATACACGTATGTGATTGGCTTGTTAATGTGTCTTTGCTATGCTCGTATGCATACATGTGTACTTTGATAGGCGAGAAGGTTGGATAGCCAGTTGCAAATTTTGTTTGTTATCTAGGTAAAGTAGGTAGTTCTTCATGTGCTTCTTTCCTACTTTGGTAGTGGCAATTCTCCTTGTCCATTGTAATGTTACATTTACATAGGCATGATCATTTAATTAATTTAATCAATTTTATCTTACAGATAGTGTTGGAGAGTGGCATTGCTGAGCAGATACGCCTGACTGAACTTATTTTAAACGATGTAAGTTTGGATAGATTTCATGCATATGGGCAGATGCAAATATTTGGTCTTGAAAATAACAATAAAATAATCACATCCAACCTCTTCTGTTCTTGTCATTGTGACGTTTTAGCCCTTTAGTATCATTGTGTCTTTTTAATGATAAAATAATTCATTTTTATGCAGCAAGAATTTTTCCAAAAGCTGATGGACCTATTTAGGATATGCGAAGACTTGGAAAACATGGATGGCCTTCACATGATATACAAGATTGTCAAAGGGATCAGTCAGTGCTCTCTTTTTACTTCTCTCTGCTACTATATCTTCAATTTAGGCTCTTATGATTTATCCGTTTGTTGGCACTAAGAACCTTGCGTGTTATTACTTACAGTTTTACTCAACAGTCCTCAGATATTTGAGAAATTATTTGGGGATGACTTGATCATGGATGTCATTGGGTCACTTGAGTGTAAGTAGTTTAACTGTTGTCTAACGATTTATTAATTTTTTAAATTTTGCTTTGTTTTGGATTGAAAGTTTAATACTTCAATCTCTATATTTGCATGTCTGGTGTTTTGAATGATTATGTCTAATCCTTGCATTTTTAAAATGATACCGCTGTTGTGTATGGCATCTCTGTTAACATGGCTTTTTGTACACTGATGACTTTGTTTCTCCATCTAGTGGTTTGAATGAGAATTTTTAGTCTTAGCATTGTGCATGATGTTGTGATACTTGTGTATTTTGTCTTAATTAATAATATGGTTCCTTTATGTTGGTGTCTTTATTTTCTCAATAGAAATCAGAAAACTTATATTTGGTTTTGATAATGGTTTATGATATCTATGATTGTCTTTTCCTGATAAGTCAGTGGAATTTGATTATATCCATAGTTGTATGCCTTTCCCATTTTGATAAGAAACAGAATAAACAGTGTATATAAAGGGACAATTACAAAGAAGGATGAGGGGTTACCTTTCCGTTCCTTCATTAACATAACTACCTTAGTTTTCTTTATCTTATGCAACTGCAAATAAATCTCTTAAGGAGTTTGTATATGCACAATATCCTTTAGCTTGTTGAACTGTTGAACTTTGACATCTCATTTTGCTATTATTTTACAATTCTGCCTTTTTCTGTTTGCAAAGTATATGTGCAAGACACTTATGTTTTCACTGCTTATTTGATTGGATCTGCAGTTGTGTTTTTGGTTATGCATTCATGCTTTATAAGTATTTATTCATCTTTCTAAAGCCACCTATTGTGTTTGCATTAATAACAAAGCCAGATATGTGGGATGTATTATCATTTAAGGTTTATTTTTTGAACATCCATAGGGGCTTCAATTGCATTCTCCATATCAATCAACATGATAATTGCTAAAATGTTTGTCTCAATTAACCTGGAAAAACAGGGGGGTGTGGGGAATGCTTCGTATTATAGTTTAATTGTATGTTGTATTTGAATGCACATCAATGCTTATACAGAAAGAAACAAAATAATTAGTGCATATTGATAGTGTCGACCTGGTTGATGGCATGGTCCATAGTTCATCATCACTTTATTCTATTTATATTGACAGTGATTAACTGCTTTAATTTTCTTTTACCAGATGATCCTGACATTCTCCATGCCCAACATCATCGTAATTTCCTAAAAGAGCATGTGGTTTTTAAGGAGGTAATGTATCATTACTTGGTAGTTGTTTCTTCATTTTTCCTTTAGGTGGGAGTTAGGATTGGAGGGGGGAGGAGGTGGGAGGTAGTGTTTTTTCTTTAGTCAAGAGGTGCATTGTCCCTTTATGTTGCATTTCTGTGGGAATCTTTGTTATTCATGGTTATTATTTATTTTGGGTGTGCATAGGCTATACCAATCAAAGATCCCATGGTCCTGTCAAAGATACACCAGACTTACAGAGTTGGTTATTTGAAGGTTTGGCTCTTTGACGCTGAACTTGTTTGTTACTTGCCTGGTTGTATTTGTAGTGTAATTCTTACCTTATTTCAACTTTTTTAGGATGTCGTTTTGCCTAGAGTGCTGGATGAGGCTACAGTTGCAAATCTTAATTCCATAATTCATTCAAATAATGCCGTTGTAAGATTTTCAAATTCAAATTTGCAGCCATTTTTTAGGTTTCTTTGCTTCTAATCACATTACTTTGTTATAGGTTGTTTCTTTATTAAAGGAAGACAGCACCTTTATTCAAGAACTGTTTGTGAGGTTGAGATTATCAAGCACTTCTGCGGAATCTAAGAAAAATTTGGTAATTGCTACATGGGAATACATTTTTTTTTATGGGTTTGTTACATGGGGATACATTGTTATCATTTTTTTATTGTTTTAGCTATCGTGATGGTAATGTGCATCTTGAGATACTGTGTACGGATTAATTTTTAATTCTTCCTTTTGATGCTGCACATGCCTCTCTTAGTTTTGTTAGTCTTGATCAAACCCTTTTTCTTCTCATTTTTAATTTTTTTTTAGTTAACTGGTGGTCTATATTGACAAAAAATAGAATGCCTACTATAAGGAATTCTAGCATCATGTTTATTTACTTTTTAAACATCTTCAGTTGTTTATGATTATTGTTTATTGATCTTAGACATCTTAGTTTTCACATTTCTAGGATATTATGAGGTTTACGATCCATGAGCAGGTCATTCAGTGAGTCCTGTTTCCTTGGTCACTATCCTAATGAAGGAAGATCTAGAGTGAACTAATTATGAGGATGCTGCAACTGAGATCATCCAAGCTTTGTGGATTTCTGATCATTTTTTTAATTCATTTTTTGTTGCTTATTATCGAGGATAATATTATCCTTGTAACTACTATTTCCTTCTTAAATTTCGAGTTTCTTTTGGGCTGAGTTGATGATGCAACAGAATGTCTTAAATTTGATGAACTCTATTAGGATTACTTAATGACTTGGACTTTGACTATAATTGTAGATATGATTAAATTTTCATATGAAAGAATATAGCTTTTTCCGATTTATTGAATATGGACATAATGTGGTTGATTAAAGAAGTTGAGATATACTAAATTTTCTTCCATTTATAATATCTTAAAATAAATAGTCATGCTTTTACACAAAATAAATAAATAAAATGAAACGAGGTTTTTTCCCCTCTTGATATGTACCATTTTTTTATTTTATTTTATAGATCTGGATAATTTTGTCTTTGTTTGTATACACATTTTGTATTTTGTATTTAAAAACAAAAAGTAGTGAGGACTTCTATATAAAAAGTAGAAATTCTTATACAAAAAGTTTGGACTTAGCTTGTCTTTAAAAATCACTTTAAAAAATTTTAAAATTTTAGGTAGTAAATTTTTTTTAATATCTTAATTTCTTTAAAGAGTTTTCAAATCATTAGGCTTTCAATATAAGGTGGTGTTTGTTTTTTTACTTAATTCTAAATAGAACCTTAATACTTAATAGTATTAAATATTAGGTTGTTTGTTTTTGTAGTATTTTATTTCTATTAAGTATTAAAAAGTAAAAAAAATCATTGTGTTATTTTTTCTATTTAGAAAAAGCCACATATTTTGGCTTTTTCTATTTAGTAAAAAGTTTATAATAAGTCATGAAAAAGTAAAAAAACAAACAACCTAAATTCTAAAACTAAATGGTTTTCAGCAAAAAGCCAAAAAAACAAACACCACCTAAGTCTCTAAGAGGTTTTTTTTGTTATAGATAGATATATATGTAGAAGTTACTACTATTTTCTATTTTTAAAAGTAGAAAACATGAAATGTATCCAAATGGACACTTAATGAGTTTATCTTTTCAGTACTTAAGTGATGTGTGGATGTTTTTTCTGGGTTAACTCAGAGTGTGCTATTCTTATTGACCTTTGTTTTAAATAAATGTAGGTATTTTTCTTATATGAGTTTTGTAGTTTAAGCAAGAGCTTGCAGATGGTCCAGCAGCTTCGGCTATTTAGGTATGCAAATACCAAACTTAATCTTTTATGCTGTTGCTGGCTTAAGCGTTCTCTTTGAAAATAAGTTATAATTCTGTGCAGGTTTTATTTCACATTCTGTCATCTTATATATGTTATTAAAAGTTAAAGTTTTCAATGCCTATAGGGATCTTGTGAATGAAGGCATCTTTGACATCGTATCTGATGCTTTGCAGAGTCAAGACAAGAGACTTGTATTGACTGGGTAATGAATGAACCCAGAATATCTGTCTTTAGCATAAAATTCAGCTTTTCTTAATCTGCATTTCCTTACCATTGATTTGGTCCTAACAAGAAGTCAATTGTTTATGGATGCAGGACAGACATCCTCATTCTTTTCCTGAATCAGGATCCAAACCTTCTGCGTTCTTATGTCATTCGGCAGGAAGGAATTCCACTTCTTGGACTTCTGGTATGTGATATAGTTTTTGTGCAATCACACTGCAACCAAATCAACACTTATGTAAATTAGCATCCATATGACCTGGTCAATTTCCCTCAAAATGCATGCAATTAGAACCTATGTAAGTAGAAAATTATTCATCTCTCACATCCTTCCCTGATCCTCCTGCTCAAAACTAATATTCAGAGGTAAATATAGATAAAAATAAAGAATAATGAAGAGTTGATTAAAGGCCACTAACAAAGCCTTTGGGTTGCATAGTATTGCTTTGAAAATGTTGGAAGCCTTAATATCTGTTCTGGCTGTATTAGCTTCAAAGTTTTCTGATATATGACCCAAGACCATAAATCTAAAGCAACATCACCAATCTCTTTCTAACGATTAGCTTCTAAGTTGTCTTGAGTTTGTAGTTACAATTTAGAGTTGCTTTTGACATTATAGTGACTATGTTTATTCTCTCTTTGTATTTTTTTGTCTGGATTTTTTATTTTAACCGTGTAATGGTTGATTTACAGGTTAAAGGTATGATAACAGATTTTGGAGAGGACATGAATTGCCAGTTTCTTGAAATTCTACGCAGTTTACTAGATTCATACACATTGTCAGGATCACAGGTGCCTGCATATCATTCATTTTCTAGTGACAATTGCATGCTTTATTTAAATTTTTTAAATTGTAATTGAAGTTTCTATTGTAAATTTTGAAATATCTTTGATAGTAGTTCTGCTTGTGATGTAGTAGTTGCATACAGAGATTCTGAGATATCTACCTAAGACTGTAATATGTAATGGAGCTAACTTTTGGATGTTAAACCCAAATATCATATTTAAGTTGTTTTTATTGGAAACATTTACAGAAGGAGTCAGAAAAAATGATGAGAGGCTGTGAGATATTTAATTATTGAACCATCATACAGAAGACATAATTTTGTAGTAAAACTGTTGCAATAGGTTAACCTTCCATCAGATCACTGAAAAACAAGCTTTTATTCATTAATCAATTCATAAATCATAAACTTGATTTTAAAATTTTAATTTCAATAATTCTGTTTTTTGTTATTAGTTTCGTACTCAATGTGTACTAGGTTGCACCATTCTCTGTGCTGTCCGTTATTTTATCCTTATTCTCATATGATAGGACATTGTCCTCAGTGTTGGATGTTATGAACAGATTCATTAGCAGTTTATTTGCAGTACTTTGGTATATTTATTTTATGCTTATTTTGGCACAATGATTGCTGATTATCTAAGATCTTCAAGCCTTACTTTATTTTTTTTCTCTTAATTTTTGCATTTAGACTTTGAAGTCCATGACATATTTGTATCTGTTCATTCAGACTTTAGATTTTGGATGCTTATTTGTATTAAATTGTATATCTGCTGTATTGTTGAAAAAATTGTCATTGAAATTTGCTAGTTATGATGAAATTCCTTCCTACTGATTCTGTATAATGCTTTTCTTTGAAATTAATTAGTGTTTGATGATTTTATTTTATTTTTTTGTGCAGAGAGATACTATTATTGAGATATTCTATGAGAAGCATTTGGGTCAATTAATTGATGTTATTACATCATCATGCCCAAAGGAAGGCGGTGCACAATCAATCAGTAAATCTGCTGGCCCTGATGGAAAAGTTGAAAATCAGATCACCACAAAGCCTGAAATACTGTCAAACATTTGTGAACTGCTGTGCTTTTGTGTTTTGCACCATCCATATAGAATAAAGTAATCTTTTGGATGCTTTGCTGTGTGATCATTTAATATTTGATGTCCTGCTGCTAACAGATTATTTCTTTTTCTGTTTGCAGGTGCAACTTTCTCCTCAATAATGTGATAGATAAAGTTCTGTTTCTAACTCGAAGAAGGGAAAAATATCTAGTAGTTGCTGCTGTTCGATTTGTTCGCACTATTCTTTCCCGCCATGTATGTGATTTTATTTTAGTTATGGAGAAGAAATTGATTGGCTGTCATAAATGGAATTCATATGTTCATTTTGGGTATCTATGTAGAATGAAATGGCATCTGTTAGAACAAATAGAGATCTGAATTGCACTCAATTAGCAGGTGTGATCCCTGTTCCCACAAGGGTTTATGGCATTGGTTGTATTGTACCTCCTGAACTTCTTAAATGAACCCCTGACCCAGTTTACTCAATTATCTTTCGACTCTTTGGAGTAGCCATGTTTTTTCCCTTTGGCCCTTCAAGATTATCTGGGTGCTTTCTTGTGAATCCATTTATCATTGTCTTTATGCATTGCTTAACTCATATCAATTTTCAGCTACCACTTTTTCCCAATCATCTGCTAGATTGGCATTTGTTCTTGGCAGTGTATTTGATATAAGGAGTTGATGTGGGAATTTGCAGGATGAGCATCTGATAAACCATGTTATTAAGAACAACCTGCTTAAACCAGTTGTAGATGTCTTTGTTGCTAATGGCAATCGTTATAATCTGCTGAATTCTGCAGTTCTAGAACTTTTTGAGTATATCCGCAGGGTGCGTTCCCTCTCCCTCCCCCTTCCTCCCCCCATCTCTCTCCCACTTATAGATATTTTGGAAAACTTTTACTGATGCTGTGGCTTCCTGCAGGATAACCTGAAACCATTGCTGAAATATTTATATGATTCCTTCTGGGATCAGTTGGTCAAATTTCAGGATTTGGCTTGCATTAAGACTCTAAAAGTTAAATATGAACAGGTATAGCCCATCCTTCTACGATTTTGTTTATTTATTGATTTTTACATTACTTTGCAATTTAGAAACACATGTTTCTGATGAGTGCATTCACAGACACTAGAGGATTGTGTGGCAAAAGGCACCATTAATGCAGTGGACAGTAGTAGAAAACGAATTGATGAGCGTGCTCTGGAGAAAGAAGAGGAAGACTACTTCAACGAGGACAGGTATGCATCTTGTTTGTTGAACATATAACAATAGAAGCCTTTTTACCAATATTTTCTAGCTCATAGCCACCGAATCTGGATGCTTAAATCAGTGATGAAGAAGATACAGCATCTGCATGCGTGTCACATACCAATAAAGTACAAGCTCAACCTGTTTTGTCCAATGGGGTTGCTGCTAACTACCCATCGTTAAGGTATTGTAATTGCCTCTGCCTTGAAAATTATTAAAGATATCTTCAGAATATATTTACTATATAATCACGTGTCCTTTCATCTTGTAGTCCAAGATCTGGTGGACTGGTTGACTATGCGGATGATGAGGATGAGGAAGAGTACAGACCACCACCAAAGAAACAGCCAGAAAACCTGGATGGAGATGAAGGAGCATTGGAGTCCCTCAAGTTGAAACGGAAATTAGCTTCTAAGGAGAAGGAGCCTGAGCCGGCAAAGAAGGCACGATTGGCCAAAAATCCCAAGTCAAAAGATGGTGTATTTGCTGCTTTGTGTTCGACACTAAGTCAGGCAGTTCTACCCAATAAGAAAATAGCGAGCCCCATTCATATTACTCCTCGCACTACAGATGGAAACCAGAGCACAGATGAAGAAAAGCATCAAGAGGATGAACCCTTAAGTTTTAGAAGCTGTTCTGATAACAGCAGCAGTTCAGATGAGGAAAACCATAGAGAAAAAGAACCTGCTGCTTCGAGAAACTGTTCTGATTGCTTGCACAGCAGCTCGGACAATCGACAGTTAGGCGGAGAGGACTGTCCATTGATACCACCCAAATCCTCGCCTGAAATGGCTGTAAATGGTGCCTAAGTTATGTCTCAGAACCTTATTCAGCAAGGTGACTTTTTCATTCTGTGTTTTATTCAATTGGTGTATGTGCTTGGGAGAATCAGTCCTGGGCTATCAAATGGGTCAGCTTACTCGAGAAGAAGGAAAGAAACAATCACATAAGAAGGGGATAACATTGGACAACGCCTTTCCCTTGCTAGAAGAGGATACTGTACAGTGCCACAAGGGGCGGGAAGTTCATAGTCTCATAACATGGGCCGGCCTTCCCTTCGTCTGGTCTTCCCAATCCCAATGCTTTCAGCTGAGTAATTGTTGCTTTTTGTAAAACATTCATTAGCACTAATTTCCATTTTCCAATTTTCTCCTCTTTTTCTTCTTTGATTCCTGTTTCCTCCTTTTTCAGTTATGTGAACCATATAATAGAAAAGGGGCACAAAAATATTTGCCCCCCATATAGTTCCTCTTATTGTTCAATTTTGTGGTGGGTGTGAGTGTTAGAGAAGGTGGTTTAGTGAGTTGGTTTGAGGCTGATTTTTCTCACGTGGCAGTGGTAAACAATCAGCTTCTATAAACCATTGTAAATTAGGCTTTTTTTATAACCTTGTGCCATGCAACTTAATGACATCTAAAGGATTCTTCCATTCTTGAGCTTGGTTTCGTGTTTTTGTATGTTCGATACAAACAGAATATAATCTTCAATTCACCTCCTCTGTCGCTAACAAGCAACACGGGGGTATTACTTGTGGGGGCTAAACTGATTTCTCTGTACTCAAACGCCAGACCCCAAATTTGGGACCATCAGTCCGATGGTGTATTAAAGCATTCAACATTTCAAGAATCAATTCGAGTTCCAGTTTGATATGATAAGTACTGCTTTGTTTACGCCAACTTTAATCCCATTTGTTGCTCTCGTTGGATTACAAGGATGACAATATTGAATCTATTTTACATCCTTACTTTGGCAGCATTTTTCTTTTTTGGTTGAGTCTATGGAAGTTGATATTTCATTTCTAGTTTTAGTTGGAGATAAAAATAAAAGGTAAAATTAAATGTGTTTTTGATAGGGTAATCTTAATGTTATTAAGGGAGTATCCTGTATTGCTGGATTAAAACTTTTGTCATCACTCCTTCAACGACGCGTGGTGAATTCGAAGCATCGCCACGAAGTCCGGACAACGGTTGAGGCTAAGTTGACACGTAAGGTCTTGGAAACACGTGTCGTCACTCCTTCCTGAGACCCCTTCTCATTCACCGTTCACCCGCTCTCTTTTCGCTCTCTCTTCAACTCTTAACTGCCATCCGCATTCTTCTTCCATCTCAAACATCTCCCAGTTCCAGTGAGTTTGTGAAGGATTGAAGTGAAAAGGAAAAGGGAAGGAAGATGAGCAGTAATCTAGAAACTCGATCTCTTCTGGACGAGCTTCGTGATTTCGACAAAGGCGGCTTCTTCGACCTCGGCCATCCTCTCCTCAACCGCTTCGCTGAGAGCTTCGTCAAAGCCGCAGGGGTACTCTTTCAATTCTCTTTCTCCATCTCTCTTTACTACCATAAATGGAAACATGTTCTGTGTCTCTGAATGATGAGTGAGTGACTTTGTTTCACAGATTGGAGCCATTCAGGCTGTGTCCCGCGAGGCTTATTTCACCGCCATTGAAGGTACGTCTGATTGTTGTGTACGATTACAGTTTGTCCACCCCTCCCTCCTTCCCCCTTGTTCATATAAAGGATATTGAGAATGCATGCCGATGTGCATCAGGCTCTGGGCTCGAATCCCCTGGTGGTGTGACAGAGGTCACAGTTGGTGGCAAAAAACAACGTTTTCCGGATCTCAAAGGTATGTCGATGGTACGCTTCCCGTAGCTTTAGCGATCCATGACACATTTTCTATATTTATGCATATAAGTATACATATGTTCAGAGCCCTTACCCTAAATCCAATCCCACCATTCCCACCCTGAATCCTAAACAACATGCAATCAAATATGTAGTTGTGTTGATTGGATTTAAGATAGTAAGTTATTGGTCAACTCCATGAACAAACCTGATTGTTCAAATATTGTTGAATTAATCTACTTAGATATTGTATTAGCTCTGTCTTATTACTGCTTCTTATCTTTGCAGGAGAAAGCAGCAGAAAATCTCTTGAAGCCCTGGTAAGCTGCAGATTCTTCCATATATGCTTAGCAACGAGATCTGGGCAAATCTTTTTTAGTTTGTGGGGTTTCTCTGGTGTGATTGAAGGACTGCTGTGTTATTTCTCTAAAAGATAAAAATGGATGCCTTGTTTCACTAGTAGAGGCAGCAGGATCTAGTGCCAATTGGTCATTGGCTTACTTGTTGGGGAAGGAGGGATATAAACTTAAAGGAGATAAATACTAGTTAGTTCTTCAATTTTGATGTTCAGTGTAATGCTTTCTCATTAGTGGACTATGTAAATGGTTGCTTGCAATCTTTTTCAGGTGAAGAGCACAGGAAAAGAATCTCTTCAATGGGGTAATTAAGTTTATCTACCTGAATTTGAATCCTTTTTTTTCTCTTTATTGTTGGAAATTAATTTTCTAAGGGTTGTCAACTTCAATGATGGAACATTCCCTGTTCTTGGACCTGTCTCAAGACTTGATTGTGAGAGCATGGGTCATTTCAATCTTGATACTGGAGGCCTTTCCTGCTCTCTTAGTATGAATATCAAGATTTGAGACATTATTGCCATGGTATTCAAACTGCGGCTCATAATTTGGGATTGCCAAGTAGAGAAACCCCTGCTCTATATATTGAGTGATCAAATTGTTCTGATGCTTGCACATAGCTCCTAGTACATATGTGGAGGGGAAAGGATATAACATTTGCTTTTGTGTCGCAGGACTAGCAGCAGGAATGTATTCAGGTCTCACCTATGGTCTAAAGGAGGCTCGTGGTGCTCATGATTGGGTAAGGTTCCTATTTACAGTATCCTGGCGAATTCCCATGATAAATCCTAGTGAATTGGTATATATACAATCCTATTTCCTAGCAATCTCCACAGGAGATTGAAAAGGATTTTGATTGGCTGTTATATTCCCTTATTTGTTCACTTTTGGCCTAAGCGGCATCAATTTGCCTCTATTTTTAAGCCGACAGCAACAGTAGATCCTTTGCATTTGGGTTCCATATGGTGACTCACTTCCTAAAACATTTTCCCTTTTCATCTCTCCTAATTTTCTACTCTTTGCATTCAAATAAGCTGTAATATCTAGCCTACTGTGCAAGGAGATCTCATTAGCTCTGTTAAGCTTCTTAATCCCAGTTTTTATGACCGAAGGTTCATTGGGTAAATTAAATCGAAACATACTCAGATCAGCACCACTTCTTCCATTGCTTTTCCATGTTTTAAGAACAACATAGCTAAAGCTTCATTCTATGCATGTTATGAAGAGCAATTGATACTCCCATGTTTCAAGATCCAGCCCTGTTGTGAACTTTCTTCCCATCACCAATACAATCTTCTTTCAGGAAATATGCTCAGTTTTCAATGCCTTGGTGTCAAACTTTGTGTTTGGTTGCAGAAAAACAGTGCAGTAGCAGGAGCAGTTACAGGTGTGGCGCTGGCTCTTACATCCAACGACACTTCCCATGAACAGATTGTTCAATGTGCCATCACTGGAGCCGCCATCTCCACTGCTGCTAATCTCCTTACAGGGATATTCTAAGTCGGTAATGCAGTGAGAGAAACTTTTGTCTTCTGTCCATCTAGATGTATGAACTACCTAGTACTCGCCTAAGTAAATGTTGATTATTAGGTTTGTCTTCTGCACTGGATTCTGAAGAAACATGTAGTTTCCACTTTTCTTGGGATCATATTTGGTTTAACCTAAAAAGTAATTTGTGAATGATGTCCGATGGCAATACGAGAGCGGAACTAGTTTTATGTTGGAAACTTGGGACTAGTTAAAGCAAAATGTGATTTTCAAAATCATGTCAGGCTTGCAGCCAACGGATATATTATCAACAAAGTTAAATTCATTTTTATCATTTTTGATTTATTAAGTTAAAAAATTTGAACCTTTATATAACTTATTATTTTCTTAATTGGTTAAGGTATCCAAGAACTTAAATAAATTCAATTGCATCATAAGGTGAATGATATTTATACAAACCCGATATGTATAAAAGTTATGAATCTAATCGTACAATAAATTGAAGAAAAATTGCACTTTTATGTGCTAGAGTGTTCCTTATGAGTGTTGGAATGATTTTTAAAAGAGCAATTGATTCATACCCTTGGACCCTTTGAATTATCATTAGGCTGGCCAATATAATTTTTTATTTACTTACCTGTCAACCGTCCTCACTAATAGTCAATGGCTTGGTCTCAATGACCAAAGGAGTCCAAAGAGAAGTACATAGGTTGGTCCAATAATATTTGAAACAAAATTATCCATATAAGTTTAACTAATCCAACTCACTAAAAGCCAAATGGAGAAGAATTCAAAGTCATATGCAATATATCGACAATTAGGATGAAGATTAGGACTTCATATTATTAGACTATATCATACATAATATAAAAAATGTTTCAATGTTTTTGTATTAAAAATGTCAAAATGGCCACCTTTTTCAAAATATTTTCATATTTGACAGCCTTATTCCACTTTTTTCCCAAATAAAAATCCATCCAAACAGGGCCTAAGGGGTATTAAGGTAATTCCTAATTTAGCCCAATCACAATCATTCACACGGCAATAAATGTCAAGACTACCCCTCGCGAGGAGGATACGGTCTCTTCTCACCGTTTTTCTCTCAGGCTCTAACCCTTTCTTTTGCTTCGTGTTCGAGAGAAACGGTCCATTCTGGTTCAGATCAGATCAGATCTGGTTATGAAAAATGCCCTTATATCTACGGTACGTTTTTAAATGTCTTCCATCTCTATTTCTGTATTTAATTTCTAGGGTTTTTCCCCCCTTTGTTTGGTGGGTTTGTTTTGCCTTTTGGTTCCGATATCGAAGTTCTGGTTTTAGGGTTTTTGGCCCTATTTTTCATGAGAAGAAAAAATCAATTTTTATTTCGAGAGGTAAGATTTAGGGTTTTTGATTGTTATTATTCTGCGGAGGGAAATTAATTTAAATTTGGATTGGAATGAGGCGGATTCTTATGCTAATCTTTGGTTGGTGGGAAAATAAGGGAAAGAGTTATAAAATTGACCCTTTGATAAGATTTATTTTTGGTGTTTTTCCTGATGATTTTTTAATCTATCGAATGGATCTTTAGGGTTTGATGATTTGGTGTCTTTTTGTGGATTAACCATAACTGTCTTCTGTTGTGCTTTCGGAGATTTCGGTTTTATGGGATTTGACCTCTGTATCTTTGATACTTTGACACTTCTTTGCTGAACAAACTAAGGGAAGAAAAAACAATCACTCACTGAATAAAAGCCTAGTAGTTGAGATGATAAAATTCTTCCCTTGCTTCGGAAGGGAAAAGAATGAAAATTTGTAATTAGAATTTAGTTTTTTCTTTGATTATTTTCATAGAAATTCATCAATTGAATGGTTCAGTGATCTCCAAAGGTTTGTATTAAAAATTTTTTTTAGAAGAATTTAGTTTTCTGACCATGTATTCCATTTAGGAGTTTTTTTCCTGCTTTGCTTTATTTCTTTAAGGTTATGTTTGTTCCTAAGGAAAGAAAAAAAATGTTAATAAAAATTATTCTCATGTTGGTTGTTTCAATGAAGATATCAAAGAAAATCAAATATAATCAAAATTAGTTAGAAATTTATACCTTTTCAAATTGTTTAATCTTTATATTGAATAGTTCAAATAAGTGAAATGGGTTTGAAATAGCATATGAAATAATTTATTGATTTTAATTTTAATTTTAATTTTTCTTCACTTTTTCTTTCCTTCCACCTTTCCTCTCTATAATCTTTCTCTCACGTTTTCCCTCAAAATTTCCGGGAACCAAACATAACCTAAAAATAATTAGTTTACTGATATTTCTTGTTTACCCATGTAGCCATTCTGCCAGTGTAATTTAGCTTCTTTTTCTTTTATATCTGTCTTTCTTGCTATATCTTTAGTAAGTGAATGACTAAAATGAGTTCTTGAATGCAGGATGTTGAAGCACTGGATTTAAATTGATTTTGAGTAGAAGTTTTGAGCGTTGTGGAAGTTTGCAAGTTCTTAGTTGAATATTGTGTATTTCTAACATGTCTAGTAAGAAAGAAGAGAAAGCTCAGGCTGCAGCTGAAAGAATCAAGGCTGCAGCTTTGACAGCTGCGAAAGGTCTTAGCCGTGCTCAGGCTGAACGAGCAGCTGCTGCTGCGGCTCGAAATGTGAATGCATATGGGCAAAAGGAAGAAGGCCCGAGCAGATGGCAGGAGAAAAGGGAAGCGAAGAGGCAGATGTATTTGATGAGTACTGAAAAGGCTGTGATATTGGGTGAAAGAAAAGACCTGAAGACAACAATGTCTACCATTGGAGGCACATCTTCACAATGCCAAAAGTGTTTCCAAACTGGACATTGGACATATGAGTGCAAGAATGAACGGGTTTATATCTCACGACCCTCTCGGACTCAGCAACTCAAAAACCCTAAATTAAGGATGAAATTATCAATCTCTTATGATTTGGATAATCCAGATATTAAGAAGAATGAAGCAGCTGAAAAAGTTGATAAGAAGAGCAAAAGGAAGCATCAGTCAGATTCTGATTCTGGCAGTGATAGCGAGGCTTCAGTTTTTGAGACTGATAGTGAGTCATCATCAGTTACTGGATCAGAGGATTCTTCAGGAAGTAGTTCTGGTTATAGCTCATCATCTGATTCAGAGGAAGAAAGGAGGCGGAGGAAGAAAAAGAAGCAGAAGAAGGGGAGGAGGAGGCACAGGAGGTACAGCTCATCGTCTGAGTCTTCTGATTCAGACTCAGGTTCTGAATCCGATTCTGATGAGAGGAGCAGCCGGAGGAGGAGCAGAAGGCATAGCAGAAGGCGTTAAAGGGAGGGATTAGTTTATAGTGTGATGTCAGTAATATCAGTTTTATGTGGTTCTTGTGTGTTTTCAAAGCTAGAAATCTTTGCCATCTTCAAATGTTTCTTCATTGGATTGATCCAGCATGCTGCAGTGGAGTTCTCAAGGTGAAGGTCATGTCTTCTATATGTTACCATCTGGGCTCTCTGGATATCCTTACTAGACTCTAGTGTCTCTCCATATTTCTTCTATTGTGTTGCAGTTGTAATAATTCAGAACCATAGTACTTGTTTCTGCTTTTAACCTTGGTTTTGGTGCATTTTCCAACTAACTTCGGATTCACATGCTTTTTTTCAATTAATGTTTACAGGTTTTCCCCCTCTTTTTCACTTCCCTATAACCTCTCTTTGATTGTTGATATGTTCTTCTTTTCAACCGTGCAATTCTATTTCGAAGTTACTCCAGGTTAACTGATTGCATTTTATGATACCGATGTGTTGCAACTTGCAACCAGATTTATGGAAAATTTATTATTTTATCTTCTTTCACTTTTTTTTTTTTTTTCTTTTCTTTCCCTGAATTTTTCGAAAACCAAAAGGGTTGTGTTCAGTTTTGGGCTTTGGAGAGATCTCCTTTGTTTGAATTGAAATTTTGGTAAAGCGACCATCCACTCATACAATGTTTTGATAAGTAATGAGATTATGTCCAGTGTTTTTTAGGTGCACTAAGTTCAGTGAAGGCTTATGGATTTGGAAAAATGTGAGAAAATGTCACGGGTTTGTGTTCTTAGCGTGGAATGTCGTCCCGGAAGCAAATCGGTTATTAGGTTGTTTGCAAATCCTTCTAAGAAACAATTTTGTATTCTTTAGAATAAAAATTGAAACATGTTTCATAAATATTGGACTGAAAATAGTTTTAAAATAATTTATTTTGAAAACAGTTTTTTTGACAACATGTTTTCTTAAATAATAAATAATAAAAAATTGGTAAATTTTTTTAGAATAAATTTAAATTGAAGTGTTGTGAAATATATATTATACATAAATCCATGTTATTTTTATAGAGATGAGTTCCAAAAAAAATTGTTTCCTGTCAATGTTTTCAAATAAGATTTTGCTTCTTAAAATAAATGATTAATTGTTTTTAAAAAATATTCTTAAACTTAGAGTCCTAAAAAACATTATCAAATGGGGCAGCAGATTCTCTGATGAATGCAGAAATACAGAAATAGCTTTCAAATTTTAAAGATCGTATAAAAGTAACCGGAAATACCTTTACAACATCTAATAACGTAACATGTTTATCAGGATGTCTAATTTTATCCTTAAATAATAATAATAAAGAGTGAGAGGAAAAAAAGGGGTGTTATATTATTTTATATACCGAGCGAAGAGCCAAGAAGCATCGGAGAGAGTGGAATACAGAAAACCCGCCAACGAAGAAAGGAGTGTGCGAAGCCGAAACCAAGTGTCCATCCCATCTTCCTCTTCGCTGCAATTTTCTCGGCATCGTCAAAATGAGTACTATGAAGTTTTGCCGAGAATGGTGAGGATTTTGTCGTCTTCATCTCAAATCCGCTACTCTTTCTTCCTTCTCTGATTTACATATTCGTATATGTCTTTTCTTGCTCTTTTTATTTTCTTGATTTTTTTTTTCTGACTACATTTTCGATTTTTAACAATGAAATGCATATAATTATGTGTCAGCAACAACATTCTCTACCCAAAGGAAGATCGGGAGCAGAAGATCCTTCTCTATGCCTGCCGAAACTGCGATCACCAGGTTTCTTCCTTTAGGACTCTATTTCTTCCGAAAAACCCTAATTCTTTTCTTGCTCTTTTTCTTCATTTTATATTTTAAGATCTTTAGCGAAATTAGGGTTCTTAAGGTTTTTTTTTTCCTTTCCTAGCAAGTATAGACAGTAATGTTAAAATGGATTTTCTTTTTTTTGAACGCTTAGAAGCCCAGATGACCTATTGTTAGGAAATGGTTTTTGCAAAAGTGTCGTCAAAGGATAAATATATGAATTTGTCTATGGCTATTGGGCGCCATTGAGGTCTCGGGTTTAGTCTCTTTCTCATTAGGCTTTATGTTTTTTAATGAAGAATCTGCCTTATCGATGTGGATTTGTTGGAGGACATGGCTTGTCACCTTTCTCTTTGGGTTGAAAAAGAAAAATGAAATGGTTGTTACTATAAATTTTAGTTTTGAAAGTGTATGGACTGCATTCATTGGACTAGGGGAACTGGGTTGTTGAAGTATTGGGCACATTGGTTATCTTTCTCGAGGCCTAGGGTGACTTAACAAGTTCAATTTTTTGAAAAGTTTATATTAAGGAGGGTAAGAAATAGCTAGATGGTGGTCATTTTCACTTGACTTGTTATACTGTCTTGTGCTTCATGTTTCCATCACCTTTCTTAGAAGGTTGTTTAATCCCGCATCACTGATGTAACAAGTGGCAGAATGCCTTATCAAGTTATTCCAAATTTAGCAATAAAAAGTTTGCTCGACCATTCTATTCTACTGGAGTCAAAGATTACATTATTGACAAAAGTGCTCAGATCTTAGTGACACAACTCATGTGAATAGTTATTTTATGTGTGCCTTCTAGACCTGGCTAAAGTAGTACGGAGTAAGATTGGATATGGGAGAGAATCCCAGTTCAATTCCAAACTAGAAAACAAAATTTCCCATAAAAAAACATGTTCTTGTTTCATATTTGCATTTATTGAGTGGATTTTCTACCTGCTCATGGAAAGTTAATTCTCAGATTGCTAATTTTGTGTTATCTTGTGTTCTAAAATTTACATCCTTTTTGGATACTTAAAAAATAATTATAATCATCAGTGTTGTATCCCAAAGTTCTTAGCTTTTGCAATACTTAACCTTTTAAAGTGTATATTACGATGCATATACGATATACGATACAATATGTTACGTGATATTGTAATACAACGATACATACATCTTTAACTATTTTTGATAATTTTTTTTTTAACAAATCAAATTATTATTTTTTTTGTTAAAAGAATTTATTATATTAATTGTTTAAAATATATTAAAAGATTAAAAATTTATTATAAAAATGAGATATAGGTAAAATAATCTTTTATAAAAAGCTATATTCTCGTTGTCTAATGTTATATTACAAGTCAAATAAGTTTATTTTTACAATGAATATTGAAAATTTTTCATTTCAA
Organism: Vitis vinifera; assembly: GCF_030704535.1. Lineage (NCBI taxonomy): Eukaryota > Viridiplantae > Streptophyta > Magnoliopsida > Vitales > Vitaceae > Vitis > Vitis vinifera. Next base: position 993,282 of record NC_081809.1, read on the forward strand.
TGGTTTGAATGTTGACAATGAAAATGATTGTAACTAGTGAATGAATTTTTTTACTTAATATATTTGTTTTTTTTATAAAGGCATATATATATATATGTGTGTGTGTGTGTGCGCGCGCGCGCGTGCGTGCATGCATGTGTGTGTGCATATGCCTAGTTAGAATTTGAAATTCAAAATCATAGCAAAAAATTGAAGAAGTTTATTTTTGTTGATTATATGATGAATTTATATATTAAAGTTATATTTTGTTAATTTAAACTTGTCTAAACTTTAACATTCAATGTTTTCATATGATATATAACATAGTTTAACTCTTTAGATCTTACTATCTTCCATAAAAGTAGTTATATATTACTCTATACTTCATACTTTCGATAGATATACGCGTATATACATATTATTTATTTTTTATTACATAAAAAAAGAAAAAAAGAACATGATACGTTTTACAAGTTAACAACTATGCTCTTTCGTGGAGTGCAGTTTTCTTGTCATTGCTTTCTAGCTGTGTCGCAATCCTATGAATCTCTACCTAATTTGCCCATTATATTTGTTAGTGTTTAAATGAATCATTAAGGTGTTAATACATTAAGTAATACCCATGATATTTATAATCAACTCAAGATAGTTTGCAGGGGCATAAACACTTAGTTATGAGATCATTAATCCTTACATTAATGAATAATGGAAAATAGAAGTGGGAACTAAACCAAGAAGGCAAGAACCATAGAATTGCTTAAAATATAATTGAATGGGTTTAACTGGATATGAGCAATATATTGAACCTTTGGGTGGTTTTGTAATTATAAACATATATGTTTTGGAAATTTCACAGTGTTCCCTAATTTCAGTGTTACGTAGTTTGATAAAATGATGTAAGATAAACTCAATGTGATGGCATTTTGGTAGATTTATGTAACAATGAATTCTGTTATGAACATTTCCAATTGGAAACTATGTTAGAACAGGATGATGAATTAAAGTTCAGTTGACCCAACACTTTGGGTTGATCAACCTAATCACATGTTCTAGCTCTATCACATTTTAGTGTTAAGCAGGAGAATCGTTGGCCTAAAGTGGACCTGTAGAATTACTTAGCATCCCTCCTTAGATCTTGAAGTATGAGATTTGGGGTGTGACAGACTCATTCCTTTCCCTCTTCTCTCTTATGATGGTCCAAGCTGATATTTATTGGTCTGAAGGTGACTAACTTGCAGCTTCCCATGGTTGAGGGAGTTATATTTGTTTGTATACACTGTTCTTAAATCTGTAGACTAAAGGAATACGGATTTCAAAGTGTGTCATATATGGTAACTCTAGGGATGTTCTACACCCTAATATGATTTTTAAATTCATGCTTTAGCTATCTCACTCTTGCTCTCATCTGCCACTTGGCTTTTGCTTGACTCATTAATACATTAAGTGTGGAGAAATACAAAATTTAAGGACACAAATGTCATCTTCTATTTGACCCATTTAAAAAAAAGTGAAGAATTGAAACTTTTGTGAGGAACTTCATGATATAGTCCTAACATTATTTCAGTCTGTGTGTGCTGGTCAACAGTTTCTAATAAAGATTACCCCCTGCTCATTACTTTCCATTCTTTTTAACAACACTGTGCAGGAGGTTGCTGAGAACAACTGTGTCTATAGAAATGAGATACATCACTCTGTTGGGGAGCGCACTCAGGTCTTGCAGGATGTTGCTGCCGATCCAACACTTCCTCGTACTAAATCCGTTCGTTGCGCACAATGCAATCATGGAGAAGCTGTCTTCTTCCAGGTCAATTTCCTGTCCTTTTTCTTCTAACATGAATATGGTTTTATATTAGTTAAGAAAATGACTTTGGCATTGTTGCTCCGGCTTAATGGCATACTTGTAATATTTTCTAGTTCTTGGATTATCACATGACAAGCTTTTGGAGAGCATCCACATGTTATTACTCATGATATCATGGAACACAAACCCAACTTGTAGGAGTCCATGTGATATAATTTATCTCAATTTCTTTATTTTGTTGGGGGGAAAAATTGTGAGAACACATAAGTTGAAGGATGTAGTGGTGATGTTACAAAGGTGCTCCTTTGGAACTTCTAGCCCATGCATAGGTCATAAAGCATGAGAGTTCCATCTTTCACTCAATTTTTTTATTTTTTATTTTTTGTTTTCATGCCCTAACCCCCTGTTCCCACCAGGCCGTAACCTCAATGTCCATATGTGGATGCTTTGTGGTGAAGCTTTTTTTCCATGCCTAAGAATCCCCTAATTATGCTGCCTATAGGTGTCTACAATCAGGGTCTGTTAATTTGGAATGTTATTTTATGGTTCCATCGTTGATCTGTGTTCAATGTGCTGTGCAGGCAACTGCTAGAGGGGAGGAAGGTATGACACTGTTTTTTGTTTGCTGCAATCCAAACTGTGGCTATCGCTGGAGAGATTGAGATCAGTCTACACATGATTAGTGCTAAACTGGGGCTGACAGTGCTAAATGTATTCAGACGTTTGTCCTTGTTCTCCTTAAGAACTGAATGCATTTAAAGAAACTTTTATGATTTTGCAGCGCAATGGGGATTTCAAAATTTGGTGGCACTTTCAGTATTAGCTTTTACATATAATTATGAAGATTTAGCTTAAAGCAAGTGAATAAGTCTAAGATGCAATGTCCCTGGACTAAGTACTACTTTATAAGTTATTGCACCTCGTACCACTGTAGAATCAGGCTTTCAGCCAGAGGAACACCATAGAAGCACTGATTAACGATGGATAAAAGCATGTTTTGCGAATTACTTCCCTTTGAGACTCTTTCTCTGTGTGACCTGTGTTTGTTTGGCAGGACGAGGACGTGGAATAGGATTTAAAAAATCTATTCCCAGGGTGTATATGGGTGGGTAGGAGGGTGTGAGGGGAGGCTCATGAATTTTTTCGAATCTCTCATGGTTGCGATTTAAAAATATGACTTACAGTGTATTTTTTTTAGGGCCAAAAGGGCCACGTGATCCCTAACTGCTTAGAAAATAATACCCTATTCTATTTTAACCTCTTCTTATCATCGGTATGTAAGTCATAGTATATAATGCCTTTAGTGTGCATAAAAGTAATGACAGAACAATCTAGAGAGAAAGTGAATGAAAAACACCACAAAGAAGATCTCAGTACAATGGTTTGATCCCAGGAGAAATGGCGAACTAGCCAAAAGGGAGAAAAATGGGAAAAAGAAACTTAACTATCAACTTTTCTTCTTTTCATTGTCATTATTAATGATGATGATTCAAGTGTCAGTCTATACATGAATGAATTTTCTGGTGGAAAATTTTCCCCAGCTACTTCTACTTTTTACCCAAGATCTATCCTCAGCTCTAAAAGGAATCTCCAAAAAGATTAACCAATTTCCAAAATTGGAACAATGGGTACAACTTAAAAGCTTGATAAATAAAATAGAAAGAATATCTACAAGAGAGAGAGAGAAAAAATGAAGGAAAAAAAATCATTAATTGCTGATTTGTCTACAAAATTGTCTCTGAGAGGCCTTATATAGATGAAAGCATCCGTGTAAACCACTCTGATAGGCGCCTCACTTTCATTGAAAGCTCCGCATTTTTTACAAAGTATGTTTCAGCATTTGATAGCATGACCTTGACATCATGCTTCACTGCCTCCATACTTCTGTAATACTGGTTCTTTAACCTTGATTGGATCACTTCAAGAGACAGCGGAACCGGAAACCTGCAATCAATCCAGGCACAATTTCAACTTCCTAACTAGTCATCTGAGAAAATCATACTCAAATGGTAAACAACACATGTTCAAATCTACAGGTCCTACGTCATTGAATCTTAAATACACTGATCTCGATCATGTATGTTGGTAGTATGCAAAACAGCATGACCAAATGTAAACAAACACGAACCTGTTCAAAAAATTTGACTTCTGTGAGACTTGTTTCAGTTTTTGAATCCCATAGTAGTCCTGAGATATTCACCACAAAATCAGTAAGCATGCTTGTTCAAATTTAAAACCCATCATGCACCAGTAGCTTATTTTCATTAAATGATGTCTGAGCTTTTGATTACCTGAGGTTTGTCTCCCGACTGTTCTAATTTGGCAAGTGAAGATAATAGTTTGTTTCTGCTCTCATCATCAATATGAGGCTGCTCCCACTGAGTACCAATGTCATAAAGTTCCCACGGACTGTGCAGATGTGTTTCTGTTGGTTCACTCCTGTACCGAATAACATATCTATCCCATGGACTGTCTGGGAATTCAGGAGATCTGGCCTTCACAGATAAGATCCGTCCATCCCACCAACTCCCATCTTCCTCACCCTCGTTTTTCCACCAGACTCGGCACTTGTCCCTAGAAGTCCAATTCCTCTGGATAGCAGCATCATACCGAGTTCTTTCAACAAGAAAGTCTGGGAAGCTGGTCACTTCAGGCAGGGTCAACTTGAATGTTTTACCAAACACATGGGAAGTAGGATCTACAAATTGAAGTGTCATTTTACAGCAGCTATCACCAGAACCTGCAAATGGAGAATATTCAAGGCCTTCAACTTTACAAAATTCTACAGCTCTTATGATTCCCTTGACTGATGTCCAAGGGCCTGCTTCATGTGAGCCACTATAAGTTATATACTCCTGATGGCCCTGAAAAAACAATGCATCCATGAGGTCAATCAATGAAAAGGATTTTAAGTCCAAATCCCAAAAAGAAAGAATATATGCGAGTAGCAGCGGTAAATAAACCACTGAGTTTCTTCCTATTTACCTGTCTCAGATATACAACTTCATCACCCAGCTGGGGGATATATCGGGGTTCCACATGCATTGACAACATCAACCAAGACACCTTTTTTGATGATTGATGTGGCTTCCGTCTCTCCATTGGACTTGGACTTGTATCACGAACATGATAACTGGCCCTCCTGTTTCTAGCAGATCTCAGCCCAACTGTCATCCTAGAACTTGACATCCATTCTTCACATGGAAGTTCATCAGATCTATTCACAGAAAACTTATCGACACTTTTTAATGTATCTTCTGATCCATGGCCTAGCCTCAACTTGAGATTACTGCAAGTCACATCTGGGTCGCGTGTAGTTGCCTTCAGTCCCATGGACCGTGTCCTACGAGCCCCATCAGTTGTTGCTTCATGGAAATCCATGCCTGAATCAAGATTATGATTGCTCGCATTTGAAGTGCTTTCTTCCATGCCACCACCCTCACCTTCTGAATTAGTTCTAGTCCTGTAGGACCTTGACCTTCTGTAAACAGCATTGTACATCTTATTGTTTACATGTGAATATAGCCCCTGTGAGTCTTGCAAAACTGACCTGGAATTTTGCTCAATTGCAGCCTCAGACTTAAGCAATCCATTCCAATCTCCATGATCCGAATGGGGTCTATCTGTATCATCACAGTCAGGCACTTCTGCAATTTCCAATTGACTTTCAGATAATGTGTCACATCGACCATTGCTCCAATCTTCTACTGAAGATTTAATTTTTGGATCAGAAGGAATTTCAGGATCTTCTAAAATCTTTTTTGACCTTATCCTTAACTTTGTCGATGATGTAGAGCTCTCTTTCAAATGAGGAGGGTGGTCAGTCCCATTAGAATGCTGGACAGAAGATGCAGCTGTGTCACCAGCAACCATGTTCACCTGTTTTGGTGGTTCATCATAATTCATGCACTCATTGAAGCTAGAGTGCTTTTTTCCATTTGATGTAGCATCCAGACCCTCAACAGCACCATTCCCAAAATGTTGCCCATTCATATGAGCCATTTTGCCTGTCTCTTCTACATGATATTTGATTTCTGAATGAGGGGATATTCTGTCATAATTCTTTTCAGGTTCTTGGAATCCATTGATAGTGTTTTCAGTTGCATCATGACCATCAATGCATTGTCTAGATCTAGCGTCAGTGTCTGAAGGCATGGGTTCCACCACCCTCAGACGTTTGGATGTGCGAGCCTTGACTCCTCCCCATCTAATTTTCCCATCCTTGTATCCTTCAAACAGGTCTAAATGATCTTCAATCTTTTCAGGTTGCCCCCTCTCTCTTCTTTCGATTCTATTGCAATTTGCATCACTAGAAGAGTACCCCAGATCCTGGGAGCTTAAATGATTCCTATTTACTTCAGAGGCTTCCTGAGGAGCTTTAGATGATGACCCCACTAAATCAGCCTGGTTCTCTGGAGCCAACAAAAGTCTATTTGAATCACGAATTGGGAATTTAAGGACCAATCTCCTTCTGTTTCCCGCATTCATACAAGATTCAGGATGCTCATGCTGTTTATCCATATCTTCAAACTCATCCAAGGATACTTCTTTTCCTTTTGAATGTTTGCATTGCTCATTTTGCAAAGAACCATCGGATTCATCACTCTCAATGTTAGAATCTTCCAGTGAGGATTCACTTTCTGACAAATCACCTTCAGAGCCATCTTCATCTTCTCCATCTGTAGATGTTCCTTTCATTCGGGAAAACAAAGTAAGAGCATTGCGAGCAGCAGCTCTCTGAGGTCTCAATGACTTCGATTTAGAAGAATTTTTGTGGGAAACTTTTCGGCCACTTCTTGATTTTCTAGTCCTGTTACTTCTGAGTGAATTACCATCAAACTCATCTAAATTTCTCCTTTTAACTCGCCTCCCAGAAAAAGTCATGATCTCAGTCTGAAAAAGTAAATTAAAAAACAAAAAGGAAATTTCAATTCAAGCAAGTTCAAATAAGAATTTGAAATCAGATATATGAAAAGGTAATTTACTTCTGCCTTCTGCTTTTTCCTTTTTGATCTGCGGAGGCCATCTTTATGAGAGTTCTCAACATCACTATCTTCTGCACTGCACTCTGGATCACCAGAGGAATTGGAACTTAAGCTTCCTTGTTCCCCTCCAGTAGAATACTCCTCAGTAACATTATACTCTGAATCAGTATCATCAGTTTGCACTTCATTTTCAGGTTCCCAATCCATGACATCTATAAATTCTGGTAATGGATCAATCAATACATCCAAGTCAGGCAATGGTAACATTTGGTAATCTTGGTCCAGATTGAAATCTGGCCCAACAGCCAATCTCAGTGAGGAAGGACGCCATTCAATTCCCAGAGCTCCTAATCGCCGCTGCTGATACATGCTCTGATAGGGTTCTGGGTATGGTATCATGGCTGACATTTCACAATAAATAATCAGCACTCATGACATGAAATGATTGATGAATAATACTGTTATAAAGGAAATCGATGTGTAGAACTAGAAGAAGTAAAGGCATACTTGCATCACAAAGCAGATCTTGCATATTCCTCCGATATGGTGCAAGCTGAGTTTCCTGCATCAATCAAATGTTCCACAGGCTTTCCAATTACAAAGCAATCATGAAAGTAATATGCTAAAATTTTTAAACTGCAACTCCACATTAGTCTACTAAAAATTTACAAAACCAAGCATTTTATTCATCATAAAGGGAAATATAGACCATTAAAGACATAAAAAAAACTAATCAACAAAATTGACCATCAAAAACAGAATGCCTCTCTTCCTCTTAACACTATTGCAAAAATTAGTCAGTCCCTAGACAAATTTCATCCAGACCCTGTATGTCTGTAAGAAATATTAAGTAATACAAAGTACAACACACAGAGAATGACTAACCAACCAGAAGCATAAAAATGGTCAACTAACCTGGTCAAGGACATTTCCATATGTATCCTGTATAAGAGGACGATAATCCCCGAGGAAGAACTGTTGAAGTACATGAAAAATAAGTATCATTAACAGTTACAAGAACCCTACTTAAGACAAAAAATCTAACAAATTCTACACCTAATTATTTATAGTTTTCTAATACCTGATCATACATAGCATCCTTTTGGGACTCGCCTTGACCCGTACTTAATATATATAGTTGACCAACATCATCAGAGAGTATAATTGACGTTCCATCCCTATATTCACCACCAAAAAAATTAACAATTCATATATTGCAGACGAGACAAAGGCATATTTGTTGGTATTCTGATGCAAATTTATAGATTAAGTGAAGTACCATAGAATTGAGAGTCCATGTGAATTGAATTATAACATGGAAAAAATTGAGCATAAAGAAAAAAGGTAACTCCAAATTTGAATGGGATCACAAAACATGAAGCAAGTTTAATAAATCAAGCAAATGTACCATTGTTATTTTATGCACGCTAGTACAGAGATTGTCAGGAAACTCTGTTCCTTGAGGGTTGAATGCTGTAAAAGCATCCTTTCTTTGCATGCATCTTGATAGAAGAAAAGCAAGGCTTTGTAAAATAGTGCCAAAGCTTTAACTTTGAAACAAAAAATTCAAAAGAATATTGATCTCCAGGGTAGAAAAGAATGAAAATTTATGAGTCAGTAGGCAGTACATTCTGGAAGTGGCAGCAGGCATACATTTTCCAAAGAGGTGGAGACTACACTAAATTAAACTACGAATCTTAGCTCAAACAAAAGCATTGAAAGAGTAAATTTAAGACAACTCAGATAATCACAATATTATAGAGCCAAAAATTAATGATAAAAATGAATAAAACACAACTACAATTTTAATGTAGAAAGTGGTTAAATCAAATTGAAGAGAAGTGGCAATACAATCAGTGCCAAATAAAGTTCTAATCCTAGCCTTACTATAATCCACTTACGGTGAAAACTTCCCATCAACCAACTTGAAACGTGCAGTGTCATAGATCCGGATAGGTGTGCCTTCCCATATCTAAAAGCACAAGTATTATTACATTAAATAAACATTGAAAGCTAGCAAAAACTTCAAAGAGCTTTGAAAACTAAAAACTTACATCCCACACTATGGTTTTCCCATCGTAGCCAGCACTCATGGCAATCCGGGGGTTGAAAGGATGAACATCCAGAACATATGTCTGCCAAGAATGCCAACAATACAGTCAGAAGAAGAAGATTTCCTTATCTGATACATAATTTTCCCAAACAACAGAAAATCTCAGATAACTTCTCTAGGACATAAGCGTACAAAGGCTGAATCAGTAATAGTCGAAGAAAAATTTACAAACTAGTTGAGTCCTAATAACATACAACTGGACCATGCAAATAAGTTTTTGCTATTTCAAAAGAAGACAAGAATTGGAAGATGGATTGTGTGTCCTATTTTGAAAAGATTGGTAGGAAAACTACACAATGCTGAAAAATAAGAAAATTATTGTTGATGCCAGATCACACTTGGAAAAAAAAATGTTCTCAAATCATTTAGAAGTAACATTGCTTGCACAATCCTACTAATTCAAATGGAAGATTGGGAAGGAAGACTCGTGTGAAGGCATATTTCTAGAGGGCTATATGACAGACACATGCTGATCCAACATAAGGAAAGTCCATAAGAAAGCAAGAAGACTGGATCAGAACTTAGAGCAATAATAAAACAACATTTGAATAGATCAATCAACATGGCAGAAATAAATAGTTGATCCATGCAGAGAAACTTAACACCAAAGTTTCAATCTTTTTGTTAAATGCTATACTAGAAGTCAAGTAAGTTTATTTTTGCAATGAATATTAGAGAATTTTCATTTGAACGGTTTGAATGTTGATAGTGAAAATGATGGTGATTAGTGGATGAGAAACTTTTATTTAATATATTAGTTTTTTTCTATTTCCTTTTTGGTGGAAAAGGAATGATGATGAACCTGAAAAGTTGGAACTATATATATATAGGGGCACCGCCAGAAATAGGATCCAGAGGAAGCAAAATAAAAGAGATTAGATTCAAGGGGGCAAAAATAAGGTAAAAAGTAAGATTTGGCTCATTGGTAGTATAATTTCTCTTCAAAACTCGAGGTTGTGAGATCAAAACCTAGTTTTGCATGGTAAATTTTTTATTTTTCAGGGAGGGCATGTGCCCCCTCTAAGCCCCACTTGAATCTGCTAGTGTGTGTATATATATATATCAATTAATAACACAATAAGTGCACATGCATATTTAGAATTTGGAACTAAAAATCATAGCTAAAAATGGAAGAATATTTTTGTGGATTATGTGATGAATCGATATATTAAAGTCATATTTTGTTAATGTGAACTTGTCAAAATTTTTACATTCAATGTTTTCATATAATGTGGTATAGTTTAACTTTTTAGATCCTATTATCTTTCATAAAATTGGCTATATTTCATACTTTCAAAGATACGCACATTTTTTCTATTATTTTTCACTGAAGAGAAAAACTTACGACATACAATATGATACCAAACAGAAAAATAAAAAAACGACACACGATGCATTTTACAAGTTAACAACTATGCTCAAAACCATGTCCTATTACATACGGTTATGCCACTGAAATATCATAAAGTTGAAATAACAGGTTGCAAACTAAAGTGCTGACAAACAACAACAATGAACAGGTTTCTTATACCAAAAATGAAGATATCAAAAAACTCCAATCAACAGAAAGGAATCAGGCATACAACATAAGATAGAATAATTTAGCAACACATGTAGTGACAATGAAATGGGATAGATTCATAGACAAAAGAAGATGACAAAAAACATCTAGATAATGAAATTAAAATAGAATAGAAAAACAAAAATGAAGAGCAAAGCAAAGAGGAGAAATGAGCCTGCTATAATATTAACAAGCGTCACTCTGGCAAAAATAAGATGTAAAGAACCATCCAATGAATGTCAGCCCAAACCGAACCTAGTAGTACATATAACCCTTATTCCATGCTTATCCAAATTATGAATATAACAGAAAAATGAGTACTAGATGCATTAAGTTGTCTTACAAATTGTATGATGGAACTGCACAATGTGATAGTCGAGCTATTCCTTTGTGCCGCATAAAATAGTGATGATTTTAGAAATACATTCTTATAAAAGAATATTTAGAAATGCATCCATGTAAACGGGAAGGTCAAACCACTTACAGATTCAGTATGACCTGTCAAAGAATGTACCAAACTACCATCAACAGCATTCCAGACGCATATTCTGCAATCTGCATTAAATAACAACAGTATACCATTAAAAAATAATAACAACACACAACAAAACTTGTGCCAAAACGACTGCATGCTAGGAGCCTAAAATTCTCTCTAATAAGTTTAAAAAATCTGGCTCCTTTCAATCATTTGAAAATTTATTTTGGCTAAGGCAAGATCAGCAGCCATTTCTAATCTGGAGTGTCAAAAAAGGAACAAAGGAAGCAACCATATTTGCAGGAGATCTTGATAGAAACTTCACTTTTGAGTGAAAAATATAATATAATATATATGTATACATATAACAAGAAATTTACCCATAATAGCAGCAAGGACAAAGCGATTGTCCAGGCTCCACACAATCATATTAACACCACGAGGAGTTGGAAGAATTCTTTGACGCGGACCTCCTCGTGGGGGTTGAGGAGGCATTGGTGGAGGTGGAACTTTGAGATGATACGCCCGTGTCCAACGACCAACCTTTCCCTAAACCAAGAGAAGTTAACACATTATTTTTCTTAGAGTTTTAGAATAATCCAAAAATGATGGCATCATGAGAAAAGCTTATGATAAGGGATGTTTTTTGAATGACAACAAATTATATAGTAAAAATTAAAGTCATCTGCAAGGAGAATTTACATGTGATCTGCGTGATCTTGGAATCCATATAATTGCACTGCCATCCCGAGAACAGGTGACTATATTATCATGAGTAAACCTGGAAAATTATAGGTAACATTTATATGTCTATAATAATAGATTTTTTTTATTATCAGAATATAATAATAGATCATTACTTGAAGAGGTATTAAAAAATAAAAATAAAAGCAACAACAGAAAAAGGTAGACCATATAATATAATACTCAAAACAGAAAAAATACAAACATACCAGGAATTTTTGAATTTTGGAACATTCTCTTCCTTCGAGGATTCAGCCACGGAAAATCTAGATGATACAGCACAACCACTATATGGGAAAGCAGCGTCATATCAGTATACAAAATTTATTCATGATAATTTGGAAACAGAACAGGACGACCTAACCTGAATTGCACATAATTAACATCATTTTCATGTCCAGATAATATATCCATCTCATGATTTGGTTGGTCAGATTCATCAGGGTTGGATTTACAAGCATTCCAGACCTGCAAATGATGAGCTATTGATTACAAGAGAACTTAAATTAATAGCCAAACTTCACTCAGGAAACCAGTATAAATCCAGTGAAGATTGCCAATGATTACAGAGAATACATGTCCATTTATTTGTGGAAGAGAAAACAAGCAATAATAAGCAGAAGATGGTACATAAAGTATAACTCAAAGCAGATATCATCAGATGTACCCTTGCAAGAGTGTCTGAGCTACCAGTGACAAAGACAGTTCCATTAGCATTGAATGCGCAACAAAATATTTGATGGCTTTGGGGACCATTACTTGAGGATGGAACATTGTTCTTTCCTGCAACCGTTCCACAATGCCTAAATCAGTTTTTTTTTGTACCCATGAACCAGTCAATTAATCATAAGTAAACATGAATGCAAAAACCAACCAGCTATAGAATCTGGAGGCCTTGGAACGTATATTCGCGGACTGAATTGGGAGTACCTAGCATCCCATATCCTACATGTTCCATCATCAGATGACCTGCAGAGGAAAAGGAAATGTTACAGAGAAAAACACATAATCGTTGCCCACAGAATCCATGTTATGAAGGTCACAGAATTCATGCTTTCAACTGAACAAAGAAGCATGGAATGGGTGGATTTATTAGGGAATTCAAGTTCCAAAATCCAAATACTTCAAAACAGCAGAAGTGATGTAAAAGCACCTGAATACGCCTAATCAACCAGGATTGCAAAACTCTAATAATGTAAAGTAGTACAAGGACCATATGTTTACAGGAAACCTTTTTTTCTATTGGAACATGTTAACTGGAAAATGAGAGCCACCCAATTTTGGAATATGGCTGCAAAGTTGCTAGATCACTTAGGACTAAGACAGAAGTTGCACGCCTCAAGTTTTGGCATTTTAACAATTAGCAACCTGATTTTTGAAAGGCCAAAACTTGAGTTAATAGAGAAGATAACATTAGCTTGTTAATACAAATTTCATTACAAGTGAATTTGATCTGCTACCCTACAAAATTATTTAAAAACAAAAAGGAAAAAGAAAAAAAAAAAAATGCAGGAAATCAGAAAGTAAAACAGAAATAAAGATTCAATTTAAAAAATGATACTTGCCTTCAGCTCTATAGCTTAAAAAGATTCAAGACTATCACTGGAAATTGTACATATCGATACACAGACGAGGTACAAGATTATTAATACTCAAATGCAAGAATTCTAATCCTACATATTGTAAATAGTTGTACTGTATCTTCACTGTTAATGCGTTGAATGTCGATATGTTGATATTATGCTAGGTCATAAAGTGGGTACATTGTTGACTACCTATTTGGGGGCATTTCATTGGGGGCTTTGTTTAGGGTAGGTTTGGTTTGGGGCACTGTAGAGGAGTGGCTCAATGCAAGGTTTGCATCTTGGAAAAGGAAATGCCAGCCATGGAGAAGACACACAGCATTAAAAGCACCCCCTCTACCCTACTTATCTAGTTTATCACCTATTTCATAATTCTATAGGCAGTTCAACTGAGCCTGAACAAAATTCAGCGTAACTTCCTACGAAGGCAGTAAAAGGATGGCTTCTGTTAAAACCCAGTTTGTTCCCAACAAGGGTTCACTAGGAAATTGCTAGAGTAGGATAGTTTGGGGAGAGGAAAGTTATTGTAAGTTAAAGGAGGGAAGTTGGTGTTCAAGGGAAAAGGGGGGAAGGCTTATCAGATGGTTCTAGAGAAAATTATTGGGAGAAGATGTGATGTCTTCCAAATGACATCTAGTATATCAGTGGGTAATAGTTGAATTTTAATTTGATGAATAGTGAGGAGGGACTGTATTGAAAGATTGATTCCCATACATGTTTGTTATTGCTGACATTCAAAACGCTGGGCCAGCTACTGTGTGAGGTGAGGAAGGTGGCACGAATGGAAACTGAAAAGTTGGTGGAGTTGTTTTCATCTATTGTAGTTCATGCTAGGGTTCAGGATAGGTTGGCATAGAATTTTTTTTTCTTGATAGGAAAACAAAAATATTATTAACAGTGTCTGACAAAAAGAAACTGAAATACATAGGTAATATACAAAGGGCACCAAAACAACCAAGAAAAAGGAGAAAAGGAAAACAAAGTAAAAACTTCTCCCCTTTAACTTGAACCCAACCAATCAATTCAAAATTTTCTTTTTAGGTGAAAAATAGCAACAGCAACAGCACCTAATCAAAAGAGGGATCACCAAAGTAAACAGGGAGTATATAAAGGTGTCAAAAAGGCGCTTTTAGATGGAGAGATTGACAAAAGACACCCCTGTTACATCAACAAAAGTCCAACCAATCAACAAAATTTAGAATAGACATACAAGTATCCTTTAAAGGTTTTCTTGCCCAAAGCCAAAGAGAGCATAGGAAGGGGTTTCTGAGAGATTGAACTGATTGTTCTTCATTGACAAATGTTGTACTATTCATTTCCTTCTAGATGGTCTAAAGTACGCATAAAGCTGCCACCCTCCAAACCTTCATGCGCTTCTTCCCCTTGAAAGTCCCATGCCAACTTGATAACGTTTCTCTAACTGTAGAAATCATCATCCACTCTACTTTAAACAATGAGAATAATAGGGGCCATAATATTCCCATTTCAGGACATGACCAACCAATTCCTCCTCTACTTTACAAAGTTTGCATCTGTTCACCAAGGGTCACCCCCTTCTTTTTAACTGAATAGGAGACAAAATTCTCCCCCAAACTGCCTTTCTTCTTCAACATGTAATTGACTATTTCACCAAATGAGATTTTTTCTCCTGAGATCCCCCACCCTAACGGAAGTTTCTCTGAATTTTTTCAAGTCTCGCGCACTTCTTTTTTTTTTTGGATGATACAAAAGGACATATAATATATTGGCAAACTAAACAAAGTAATTTTAATCAATTATAGTCTTCCACCCTTTGAAATATATTATCTCTTCCACATAGCAAGCTTTCTAATAAATCTTTCTTCCACAACCTGCCCAATTGCTTGAGCATTAAAAGAAGCTCCTAGCAGAAGCCCCAAATATGAAGTAGGGAGCTTCCTCATTTTGCATCTCAATAAAGGCCAAATCCTTCCCATTAGGAACCTCCTCTACTAGAATGAGCTCACTTTTTGTCAAATTAATTTTTAGCCCTGAAACTGCCTCAAAGCACATAAGGATCCAACAAAAACGCCTCATTTACTCTTAAGAAGCATCACAAAAGATGAGGATATCATTTGCAAACAAAAGGTGGGTCACCTCTACCCCCTCACTGCCCATCCCTAAGGGCCTCCATTGCCAAAATAAATAAATAGGGAGAAAGAGGATTAACTTGTCTTGATCCCCTGGAACTATGAAAAAGAAACAAACAAGGGTACCATTCACCAACACAAAGAAAGCGATACGAGAATTGTAGGGCTTTGCACCTTCCATAAACCATTTTTTTATCAAGTCAGCGACTCTTAGTATTTATTGTTTGTTGTTTTATTATACCCGCATTGAACCATGAAAAAAACCAAACAAGGGCACAATTCACCAGCACCTATCTTTCTTAAGAACTGCTAAGAGGAACTCCCAAAGTCCAACCAATCAATCAAAACAAAAACCAATCAATTAAATTTAACAAAGATATGGAATTCCCATCTATGAACTTTCTAACTCACAACCAAAGATCTCAAAATGTCATGTGGATGTCAGAATCGCCAAGATCTACAACAATCTGATTAAGGCCAAGAGGAGAAGGAATAGTATATGTAGAGTGTGTCGGGAGAGAATTATTGATCACATTTGATATGGGAAGGCGGACTACCCCATTATTAATCAAATCCTGGATGGCATTGTGCAAGGCAATGCAACAAAAAATATCATAACCTGCTTATCTAGTGAAAGTTACATTTATCCAAAAATGTGGGGGGGTAAAGGACTTAGGAGAGGCTTGAGCACTATAGTTACCAATAATCTTATATCTCAGAGCTTCCTAAAAGTACTATCCAAAGGCATCCCTAGATCAAAATAGAGCCTCTGTTGTTGTCTAGGAGGATGAGGCTGCACATACTGAGATTTTTAACTATAAGTTTTAGCTCCAAGGTTCAACCAGTCATGTACTAGCATATATATTTGGTATGCATGTGTTTGTGTGCCAATTTTAGAGTTCTAACTTTACAAGCTCATCAAATCCCTCACCCAAAGAGGAAAAAAAGTTTCGGAAAAAGTTTCTTTCTACATGATGAGTGTTTTTGTTTTGGACTACTTTATAGCTATGTGATGATGGAAGCTTGGTGTAGAGGCAAGTCAGACATACAAACATCCAAAGTGGGATGGAGGAGTCAAAAGGAGTTTCGAAAGGTGGAAAGTGTTGGCTTGCAGTAGAATCCAAGACATTCGAAATCTCCATTGAAGTGGTCCGAGGTAAACTGAGAGAAACTATTTTGGAAAGGAGCAAAGGCTTTTCCTCTTGGATAAGATTTGGTGAAAAGAGCTTAAGTCTACTGCTGGAAGGTGTGGAAGCTTAGAGGCGAGTCAAGTTCAAGGCGTTTAAAAGTTTGGGAAGAAGGAGGAAGAAAGTTTAGGTTGGATTGTCGTTCTAATGAGGCTGGTAGGTTTTTACTCTACTCAGTCAGAGATGTGGAAGCTAAGAAGTTCTGTCTTGTATTTCCAGAAGGAAAAGGTTTGGTAGGGGGTTGGTTACTGTTGGCTAAGAAGTTAAGGGCTCTTAGGGTCTCCACTCCAGCTGTGAGGAATAACTTCCCGGCTGTTCCAACCTCTGATAAGGTGAGGAGTAGTGTCAAAGGTTTAGAGAAAGAGTCGGGTTCGTTTGCAGAAGTAGTGAAAAGAAAGACAGGAGAGTTAGGGGATTCCTTAAGGGTGCACCTAGGGGACCGGGAATTGCTTTGCAGGGAGGAGCAGCTAGGGCGTTGTCTGGTTGGCTGTTTTGGTGGTAGTCTTGAGTCCGTTCCTCCTCTGCCTTCCTTGAAGAGGTGAGCGGTTGAAAGTTGATTGCTTAAGGGGGATTTAAGAATTTCCAGGTTGGGTGGGGCCCTTGTGTTATTTGAGTTTGAAAATAAATGGGAAGTTGATATGGTGCTTTTAAGAGGGAGCAAACGATTCAAGAATAAAGAGTTTATCTTGCAAAGGTGAGGACCAGAAGTGGGATGTACTTGGAAAGAGAGCCATGCTAAGGAAGTTTGGGTGAGGATTGTAGGACTTCCTCTTCATCTTTGGAGTAGAGAGGTTTTTAAGAGAATTGGAGAGTGTTGTGGGGGGTTTTGTAGTTGTGGATGAGGAAACTGCTTTCTTTTACCAATTACAGTGGGCTCAGATTTTGGTTAAAGCTTCGGGGAAGAAATGGCCAGGGTCTCTACAGGTGGTGGCTGGAAATACTAGTTGGGAGCTTAGCCTGTGGTGGGAAGCTTCCCCGCGGGTGTCTCAGGTAGAGTCAAGTTCCTGGCTGCAGAAGAGAAAAGGGTGTGAGGTTGGGGATGAAGGTGGGGGCAATACATGCGCTGGAGTTAGTGTATGGGAGCTTCATTTTGAAATTCAAAACAGGGGGTCAGATGTGCAGGTGGAGTGTGGCAGAAGACAAAGGAATGCAAACGATGTAGGGGGTAGGTCAACTCTAGCTCCTGCAGCGGGCTCTTTAGTGAGTGGGCCTGGGCCCAAGTTTGTTTGCTGGGAGTCTTTAAAAGGGGCAAATGAAATGGATTTAAGAGGTGCAACGAGCTGGGCTGAGGGCCTTTTTTCCTTAAGTCCTAGGGTTTCGGGCTGGGAAAAGGTTTCAAAGAGGCCTCTTGGGCCTTTGATCCCTGAGGCCCAACCGAGTCTTTTTGGGGAGCCCTTCCCATCTAGGGCTCCCGCTGACCACGTCGAGGACTCTGCGGGGCTGGAGCAGGAGCTCCTGGCTGTGGAAGGTGCCGACGTTGGGGGTTCGTCTCTTGGCCGTTTGAAGCTCACTGACGAGGCACTATCGGATGAAGCATTCAGGTATCCCCTTAGCCACAAACTCTCTCTTCTCTCTCTGGGGCCTGAGGTTTCTTCTTCTTCTACTCCTTTCTTGGGGCCCGATGTTGTTGAGATGGGGACGGAGGGGGCTTCCAGTGGGTTATTTGGGTCAACGGAAGGGGCGAGGAGTAGGGTTCCGTTGCATAATGAGTTGATGGAAGATTTTTCGGCCCGTGAATGGCGAAACAAGTCTCCGCGGGCTGCGCTTGGCGGTGCAAGTGTGTCTGAACTAGCTATTATCCCATTCGGATAAGGTTTTGAGAGTCCATTAGCGGAAAGAATGGCCCTTCAGATGGAAGAGGTGGAGAGAGATGAAGGATGGAGTTCCAGCTGCCTTGCGAAGTTCAATAGTTGTCTAGGTATGCCGATAGAAGGGTTCGAGGAGGAAATTTTGTACCTTTTGAGGAGAATGAAGGGGAGAATTGAACAAAAGAGCCAAGACGGGGTGCATAGAAAGATGAAGTTTGCGGCTTCAAAATCCAGTAGGGAATTAAAGAAGCTGGAGTGGAAAGTAAGCTATAAAAGAGCTAAGGTGGCTACAGGCATGTCTAGAGGGTTTTCTGGATCGGGGTGTAAATGAAGATAAGGATTTTATCATGGAATGTCAGAGAGGCAAACGACAGTGATAAGAGAAAAGTCCTTAAGTCAGTCATAAAATCCAATAAAGTGGATGTGGTTTTCCTGCAGGAAACTAAAATCAAGGAAATGAGAACGGGGCTTGTCTGTAGTCTGAGGGTGGGAAGGCATCTAGACTAGAGAGCAATCAATTCTAGGGGGGCAGCTGGAGGTGTTCTGGTGTTCTGGGACAACAGATTGGTTGAATTGTTGGAGGTGGAAGAAGGGATGTTTTCAGTATCATGTTGGTTTAAGAATTGTGTGAATGGGCTGATATGGGTGTTCACTGGAATGTATAGGCCGATGTGCAGTAGGGATAGAGAGGATTTCTGAGAGGAGCTTGGGTCAATAAAAGGTTTATGGAAAGACCCCTGGTGTGTGGGGGGAGGATTTCAATATGGTCAGATATCCAAAGGAGCGTAGTAGGGAAGATGGGTTTTCTGCTTCAATAGGAGATTTTCAGAAGTGGTGGAGAATTTGGAGCTAAGGGACTTTCCTTTACAAGGGGGTCCTTTTATATGGCGAGGCGGGTTAAATAATCAGTCCCAGTCTAGGATTGACAGGTTTTTAGCGACAAATAATTGGGACAGTATGTTCAATGGGGCCGTGAAAGGATCTTTCCTAGACCAGTCTCTGATCACTTTCCCATCCTCCTAGAAGGTGGAGGTTTGAAGAGAGGTCCTTCACCGTTCAGATTTGAGAACATGTAGCTGGAGGAATGGGGGTTCAAGGATCAGATGAAGAAGTGGTGGGGGAGTTTATCTTATATTGGGTCTTTCAGCTTTGTTTTGGATGCAAAACTGAGAGCCTTAAAAGATATTTTAAAGAATTGGAATAAAGAAGTTTTTGGTTTAATTGACACTAAAAAGAGTGAAGCTCTCAGACAGGTGGAGTACTAGGATGAATTGGAGAAACATTCAACTCTGAGTCTGGAAGATTGTGAAGCAAGGAATGAGGCAAAGGAGTCTTATAAGACTTGGGTGTTGAGGGAAGAAATTTCTAGGAGACAAAAGTCTAGGGAACTATGGTTGAAGGAGGGGGACAATAACACCAAATTCTTTCACAGGATGGCGAATGCCCACGGCAGAAGAAATTGGTTGTTGGCATACGGAGGAGAATGATTTAAAGAATAGGGTGGTGAGGACGTTTCAAAAACTGTATTCTGAAGAAGGAGGGTGGCGTCCTTGTGTTGAGGGGTTGTCTTTCATGAGGTTAGCTAGCAATGAGGCTGAGGGGCTGGAGATTCCTCTTTCGGAAGGAGAGGTGTTTTCAACACTTTCAGATCTAGGCAAGGACAAGGCTCCCGGTCCGAATGGCTTTACCATGGCTTTTTGGCTATTTTGTTGGGACGTAGTGAAGATTGAGATCATGGGTTTTTTTAGAGAATTTCATGAGAGAGGCAAATTTGTTAAATCTCTAAATGCAACTTTCCTGGTTTTAGTTCTAAAGAAGGGAGGTGCAGAAGATCTGAAAGACTTTAGACCAATTAACCTTGTAGGCAGCCTCTACAAGTTGTTGGCCAAGGTGTTGGCTAATAGAATTAAAAAGGTGATGGGGAAAGTGATCTCGGAGTCCCAAAATGCTTTTGTTGAGGATAGACAGATTTTGGATGCAACTTTGATTGCAAACGAGGTTGTGCACTCAAGGCTGAAAGACAATGTTGGAAGTGTGTTATGTAAACTGGATGTAGAGAAGGCTTATGATCATGTTAGTTAGAGCTTTCTATAGGCATTTCTTAAGAAGATGGGTTTTGGGGAAAGATAGATAAAGTGGATGGATTGGTGCATCTCTACTGTGAAATTTTCTGTTTTAATTAATGGTTCTCCTTCCGGTTTTTTCCAAAGCTCGAGGGGGTTGAGACAAGGAGATCCTCTCTCCCCTTATTTGTTTGTGATAGCCATGGAGGTTTTTAGTTATATGTTGAGAAGGGTTATTAGTGGGGGCTTCTTATCTGGGCGGAGGGTGAGAGGTAGGAGTGGTGAGGGGGTTCAAATCTCGCATTTGTTATTTGCGGATGACACGTTGGTTTTTTGTGAGAAGTCTTTAGATCAGATGACTTATCCAAGTTGGCGTCTCATGTGGTTGAAGATCAACTTAGAGAAGAGTGAGTTGATCCCGGTGGGTAGGGTGAATGATATAGAGGGTTTGGCCTTGGAGTTGGGTTGTAAAGTGGGTGGGCTCCCTTCCTGTTATCTGGGTTTACCTCTAGGGCACCTTTCAATTCAATGGCTATGTAAGATGGGATTGAAGAGCATTTTCATAGAAGGCTTGCTATGTGGAAGAGGCAGTATATATCTAAAGGAGGGAGACTCACCCTAATCCAAAACACTCTTTCTAGCATGCCTATATACTTTGTCTCTATTCTATTTGCCAAGAAAAGTGAGGTTGAGATTGGAGAAGATTCAGAGGGATTTTCTGTGGAGTGGGGGAGCTCTCGTCCAAAAGCCACACCTTGTTAGGTGGAACTTGGTTTGCTTGGATAAAAAGAAAGATGGGTTAGGTGTGAGAAATTTAGCTCTGATGAATAGTGTTCTCTTGTGTAAGTGGAATTGGCGGTATGCATATGAAAGAGAGGCGTTTTAAAGGTGTGTCATAAGTCACAAGTATGGCGAAGAGGAGAGGGGATGACGCACTCGGGAAGTAAATGGGAGAAACGGTGTTGGGTTGTGGAAAGCAATTAAGAAGAAGTGGTCGCTTTTAGATAGTAGGTTAGCCTACCATATGGGTAGTGGGCAGAGAGTGAGATTCTGGACGGACAAGTGGTGTGGAAATGAGCCACTTTGTGAGTCCTTCTCCTCTCTTTTCTCCATCTCATTGTCTAAGAATGCTTGGGTTTCGGAGGTTTGGTACCCCGCGGGAGATGGGGATGGTTGAACTTCTCTCTTTGCAAGGGCGTTTAATGATTGGGAGATTGAGATGGTGGAACTTTTGTTGCATAAGATCCAAACCTTTCAGGTACAAAGGGAGGAGGAAGATAGAGTGGTCTAGACAGCTTCAAATGGTGGCGCTTTCTCAGTTAAGTCTCTTTATTCTATTTTGGAGCGTGGGGGTTCTTCTATGTTCCCTAGCGAAAGTATTTGGAGGGTAAGAGTGCCTCCAAAGGTAGCTTTCTTTGCTTGGGAGGCATCCTGGGGTAAAGTCTTAACTTTGGAGCAACTTCAAAGGAGGGGGTTCTCTTTGGCAAATAGGTGCTTTCTTTGTCTATCTGAAGCAGAAACGGTGGATCACCTCTTACTTCATTGTGTTAAGACGCGGGTCTTGTGGAACCTTCTCTTCTCCCTTTTTGGTGTGTCTTATACTCTTTCGTGTACAGTGAATGAAACTCTTCTTAGATGGAATGGAGTGTTTGTGGGGAAAATGTGCAAGAGGGCTTGGCAAATGGCTCCTTTATGTTTATTATGGTCAGTCTGGAAGGAGAGGAATAAATTAGCTTTCGGGAATGAGGAGTTTTCGCTTCAAAGATTGAAATATTCTTTTGTATATAATCTTTGGTCTTGGGTCAGGGTTTCCTTAGTTTTGAGCTCTTCTTCTCTTATAAGTTTTTTAGACTAGATAGGCTCTTAGTAAGGGAAGGCGGTGAGTATACTCCCTATATACTTTGAGGGTACTGATTTTTGGTGTTTCCTCTTTTTTATTAATATACTTCCTTTTCACTTATAAAAAAAAAAAACATTCAAATAACTCAAATAACAATGCCCAATATTTATTGCAATTCTAAATTTTATTTAAGTACCGATGTTTCATGCATGCTTTTGACAACAATTGATACACTCTAAACAATTAATATAATAATTTTTTCCCTCCTCTTCTATAATTCCATTTTATCATCGATTTCTAACCTTAAATACACTTTAAACAATTAATCTAATGAATTTTTCAGGAAAAAAAATTTCTAATTTGATTTTCCTTAAAAACTGAGCAAATCTATGAAAGAATGCAAACTAATAAGCACAGATTAAAGCAAAAAATATGTAATAATGAAGCTAAGCACAAGACCAAAATTTCACAGGCCCAGCAAAATGGAAACTACATGGAACAAAAACCAAAAGAATCAGCCTTACGATAATAGTTGGTATACAGAGCTTGGTCTAGGACTAAAAGCAATAGCTGTAACAGCTCCAGTATGTCCACGTAAAACTGAAATTGGTAGTCCATCTGGCAAACGCCACTGAAATAAACCAGAAGGAATTAGACAATCAATGATTATCAAACAAGAAACACTTGATTGCTTGAAAGGAAAGGAAGCTTACAACTCGAATGATGCAGTCATTTGAAGAGGATGCCACCAAAGCATTGTTAGAACTCACAGCCAAGTCAGTAATATCACCCTTTCAAGCAAGAATGAGACATTTGAAATAATTAAAGCAACAAAGAAACAAATAATGCATGAATGTCAATAGACAATCAAAACTCACTTCATGTCCACGGCAGCTGGCCAAGCAATATGCTGTTTCCATTGACCAGATCTTCACAAGGCGGTCATCTGAACCTGTAATAACATATCTGCCTGTCCGATCAAAAATGGCTGCAGTATCATCAAGGCAAAATTGTTAGGTATTTATCTGTGATCATCATCTTCTAAATACTAATTTAAAACCTGGATTCAAAATTAAAATGTGCCATGTTAACAAGCCCTGAGATGGAGAAATAAAGGACCAAATAGTAACAGCAATAGTTAAAGCACAAAGGGAGAAAATCATTAGGTGAACAAAAGTGGATGCCTAGTGTAAACAAGCACCAGATAGAAATGCATCAAATGCAATACTGCGACTGTTACTTTACACTCTCTCTTGAAGGCAAGAGAACAGGGGCACATGCTCTGCCATGACCATAAAATCTTCAAATATTTTTTTTTTTTGGTAGGTAACCATAAAATCTTCAAATATGAGTGATGGATTTTATATCGGCCCACCAAAATAAGAAAGGAAGCATTCATGTATACTTAGGGTGCACCCCCTTTCATTGGCACTATTTCAATAGATTCTTCATTTACTGATTAAACGAAAAAAAGAAAGAAAGAAAGAAAGAAAAAAGGAAGGAAGTAACCATGCTTTGTTATTCTGATTTTGACATTACAACTTCAGGATTATCTGAAAAGTGCAAGTGAAATGGGATTTATGCATTGCGGACATAATGGAGAATAGAGAAGATGAGATCAATTCTTAAAGTTCTACCAAAGAATCAACTCAACTCAACAAAACCTGCCAAACAAGTGCTTACCAAGAACTGATAGATGATTTAACTCAGGATCATAAACCAGTTTACCAAACAAAATATGGAATTTCCATTTCTCTGGGAATTTTAGGGATAACTAGTCTCTTCTTTTTTTTTTCCTTCTTTTAATTGGAATTTGGGGATAACTAGTTGTCAGTTGCATGTCTTGCAAATGGACCAAAGAGACACACGCAGGCACATGTCTAGGAGGTGAACCAATAAAATATAGCATAGTTTCTATTTTGAAACAGTACCAAAATCCCAACTCATTCATGAATCAAACACAAATTATTTGTGGAAAAGTCACTTGTTGGAAAGTAAATTGATTACACTGGCAATGGTTGAATAGTGACTTTTGATTGATTGTGTAAGCAAGGGAAGAGAGAATAACTGGACAACACATGTAAACTCTACACAACTAATCTTATAAATGATAATGTTGGAAGGTGATAAAATTAAAAATTTCTATAATTTTACTGTGGACAGAAGAGGATTTTTTTATTATTATTATTGGCAGGCCCTGCTCATTAGAACTTTTGTATTTCATTATTCCATTGGGGTGTTCCTGTCCAACAAATATTTTGCAGCTAAGATAGAAATAGAAGTTCAATCAGAATACATTAGCCTGGCACTAGAAAACAGTCGGGTCCTAAAGCTAGCACACTTTGTCAGGGGGGGACAACCCATAAACAGAAGTTAGAATCAACATGTTTCACAGAAAGCTTAAACAGATGGTCCATTTTCTAGTAAGGTTGAAGCCATTGAACTGTGAGATGAACACTGTGGCAATCTAAGGGTCTGTTTGCAATGTTTTCAAAAACATTTCTCAAAAAGGAGTTTTTGAGAACAGTCCTTAAAAATAGTTTTCGGTTATTTTCAAGACAAATATGCCTCTCAGTTTGATATAAGACAAACATGGCAAATGCATTAAGTGCTGCATAAGATAAATTACTAAACACAACATGATTACAAAATCTATATGTGCTTTGTACAATGCTTATGACTACCTCCAAAAGTACCATCAATATTCTTTCAACAGATGCGACTCAATGACAAGTTAGATCAAACAGTATGGTCCTAGCTGATAATAGGATGACTATAAGTATCATATTGCAAATATATCCAAATGCTAACTATGACTAACATGAATAAGAAGCTTACCACAATAAACAGCATTCCTGTGTCCCCTTAGCTTCTTAATATTTTGCATCTTTTGTACCATAGTTGATGGCTTTGCAACAGCATAACATGCCGCACGAATAGATGGTGCTCGATTATGCCTTGTAAAACCACCTCCAATTTCCCTCAAACTTAGCCCCCGGACCTGATCAGCTTGCATATGAGGCCAACGCATGTGAATAGGAGGAGGATTCACCTCGTTGTGTCCTTTGTCCATATCATCTGCCAAAGAAAATAAAAGGAAAAAGAGAAAAGGTCCACACAAGAAATAAGTGGAAGGATTCCATTCACAAACAAATGAAAGTGAAAATGTGATAGATGGAAAAAGGAATTGCCAAAGAAACAGAAAAAAGAGATGACAGATGAGAGGTTTTCCTCCTTTTTTAATCAGAGGACAAACAAGTTTTTCATTTGTCCATGGGTTGCCAAATTTA
The DNA here is from genome assembly GCF_030704535.1 of Vitis vinifera. NCBI lineage: Eukaryota > Viridiplantae > Streptophyta > Magnoliopsida > Vitales > Vitaceae > Vitis > Vitis vinifera. Next base: position 1,018,819 of record NC_081809.1, read on the forward strand.
ATTTCAGGCACCAAAAGGTATTACATGCCAATATATGTGGTGCTCAAAGACTAAAATAAATGTCACTTACTGCCCAAAAGTGAAAAGGAGCCCGTTCCTAGAAGGGTAGGAACATCAGCTGCATTTGGCACATTTCCACGAATCATGCCTTGTGATGGATGGGTAGTGCTCAGTATCAGTTGCTTCAAGAGCTTTACCAAATGATCCTTCCCAATATGAGGGTACCTGTATAACATAAATGGTGATTGTCAATTGAAATGGATTCGAGCCATTGCTTGCTTCTTAATTAATATCATAAATAATGCCATGGATAATGGAACAGGATTTACTCTGTGAATAGTTGACGTAGCATAGTACACACACACACACACAACACACAGATAAATATGAAAGGGAAAAGCATAAACCATTTACCACATAAGTTATCCAAGATAAGACTTAGAAAACCAAAAAGGATATACTAGAGCAAGACAAGAAGCATATTATATACCTCTCCACCAACTTATTATAACTTAATGGAAAAGATGATCCGTCATCATTTTCATCCCCACTGCGCAAGCCACTCCTTGAATACCAAGCATGGTATCTTCTAGGTAAAAGTTGATGTTCAAGAAGTTCATTCCAGAACTGCCCATAGGTTCTATGACATGGTCCAGCTGATAGAAAATGCATAATTAAAAAATAAACTTCTCTAAGGTCAATATCCACATCAGCATCCATGGTAGGACTTCCCTCCGGATCAGCAAGTTGAACTTTCTCCTGAACCTTACTGGAAAAACTCAAAGGTTTCATACTAACAGAAGGTGCATCACCAGAAGGAATGTATTTCTGAAGAGCCATACTTCTCATAAAACCTAGACATGATAAACCAAGCATTCATGTTAAAACTATCATTTTGAAACACAATATATCCAACAGAATTTCACAAGTAATACAAGCCAAAACACATCATTTCGATTCACTGGAATGCAGAAGAGATGCAAGAATCATTTTTCTCTTCTTTTATTATAAATTTATAATTCACCAAAAAAAAAAATCACATTGGGGATTATGGCCCTTTTGGTGAGATATAATGAGATATCGCAAAATAGGGTTAAGAAATTCAATTGTTTAAATTTTAAATTGTCATCGACTTAAGCTGAAAGCTAACCCTTAAGGTCCACGGAGACCCTCAAAATTATTGCATGGCATTTTTGACAACTAAGTGGGGTTAGATACATAATGGTTCAAAGTATCAGCTGATACTGGTATGTATCAACTGAGTCACATCCATCTCGACCATGGCTGCAATGAGTCCAATATCCGAGTTGATTGGTCCAACAATAACTCAGTTTCAACTCAAATATGAATCACTTGACCAACTCATGGTACAACTCAAAGTTACAACACAAATTTCAAATTGATTCATCTTCAAAATAATTATTCTTACCAATCACCTTTTATCATTTTTATTTTTATTTTCAAGATATACCACTATTAAAAATTGGTACTTGGTGTAAAAATAAATATGGTAGTGTTCCAAAAATTTTAAATTCTCATAAACTAATTGTGATGCATGTATTTATAATTATTTAGATAAAGTTAGATGTGATAGATGTTAAGTTATTAATTTATTGAGTCTGTCTAATTATAATTATTTTTCTAAAATTTGTATTAGTCTTAGAGTTTTTTGAATTTTTTAACTAGCATGTTATGTGTATCACATGATATCGATCTTAGATATCAAGACCAATGCACCTTGGGACTTGCCGAGCAAGTGACTGATACCATGACTTTGAACAATGGGTAGATACTTGCCCCTCATGGGTTTCATAGAATGGATAACAGGGACCAGATTTATTCAGCAAGGTGAAAGGTCAACAAGGAACCTGATTAATTAGTTTCTCACTTGGATCCTCATTTCTTTTTTCCTATTTTTTCCCTTTTTTGCATTATCCCTGTGTTATAGTTGTTGTCCCCAGCTTACATGGGTATGTTCATGATTGTAAGTTCATTACTTTTGAAAACAAAATATATAAAATTGGAAACCTCAATAAAAACTTACTAACTAAAGAAAACCCAATTGTATATCATGTTGGAGATTATGGCCCTCTTGGTGAGATATAATGAGATATTGCATAATAGGGATATTGCATAATAGGGTTTAGAACTTCTATTGTTTAAATTGTAAATTGTCATCATCTTAGCCGAAAGCTAACCCTTAAGGTCCATGGAGACCATCAAAATTATTGCATGCCATTTTGGACAACTAAGTGGGGGTGGATACTTAGCCCCTCATGGGGTTCATAGAATGGCCAACAGGGAACCAGATTTATTCAGCAAGGTGAATGGTCAACAAGGAACCTGATTGATTAGTTTCTCACTCAGATACTCTTTTTCTCCCCATTTTTTCCCTTTCTGGCATTGTCCCTGTGTTACAGTTTTTGTCCCCATCTTACATGGGTATTTTCCTGAATGTAAGTTCGTTACTTTTGAAAACAAAATATATAAAATAGGAAACCTCAATAAAAACTTACTAAACTAAAGAAACCCCAATTGTATATCATGTTGGAGATTATGGCCCTTTTGGTGAGATATAGTGAGATATTGCATTTAAATTGTAAATTGTCATCAACTTAGCTGAAAGCTAACCCTTAAGCTCCATGGAGACCCTCAAAATTATTGCATGACATTTTGGACAACCAAGAGGGAGTAGATGCTTAGCCCCTCATGGGGTTGATAGAAAGGCCAACAGTGAACTGGATTTATTCGGCAAGGTGAATGGTCAACAAGGAACCTGATTGATTAGTTTCTCACAGCGATACTCTTTTCTTTCTTTTTTTTTCCCTTTTTTGCATCATCCCTGTGTTATAGTTGTTGTCCCCATCTTACATGGTTATTTTCCTGACTGTAAGTTCATTACTTTTGAAAATAAAAAATACAAAATAGGAAGCCTCAATAAAAACTTACTAAACTAAAGAAACCCCAATCGTATATCATGTTAGGGATCATGGCCCTTTTGAAGAGATATTGCATAATAGAGTTAAGAATTTCTATAGTTTAAATTGTAAATTGCCATCAACATAGCTGAAACTAACTGGGAGTAGATGTAGCCCCTCATGGGGTTGATAGAATGGCCAACAGGGAACTGGATTTATTCAGCAAAGTGAATGGTCAACAAGGAACTTGATTGATTAGTTTCTCACTGGGACACCTTTTTTTCTCTATTTTTCCCTTTTTTGCATTATCCCTGTGTTATAGTTGTTGTCCCCATCTTACATTATTATTTTCCTGACTGTAAGTTCATTACTTTTGAAAACCAAAAATAAAAAATAGGAAACCTTAAGAAAAACTTACTAAACTAAAGAAACCCCAATTGTATCTGTCCAATTCGCTCTTCCATCATAGTAATCAATGAAAAACCTCTGCTTGTTCCCTCCTATATTTCGATATTCTATGTATCAATTAGACATAGCCTACAATATTCAACCTATTCAGGTATCACATCCAAACAAAAACTCCTCCTACGCAAATAAGTTTCAAAACCTAATACAAGATCTGATAAATCCACAAAAAAAAAAAAAAAAAAAAAAAAAACTGTTCTGATTGCAAGATGACTGTCAAAAATGTAGTCATATATTGTCAACTAGATAGTGGAACACATCAAACAGTAAAACAATTCACTGCCACGTGATTGAAATCCCTATCTAAATCATGAATCAGAAACAAATAAAGTAATAAAAGAAAAGGCAATGCAACACATTAAAGTGCAAAATATAAAATTCACTATACTCAACCGAGAAAAAATTTAAAATATAACAAAATAAAAATAAAAATAAACCTTTGCAATGCTGGAGATAAGCTAACCAGAAGAGGAATCGCTACAAGCCCGAAACTCGCCCTCTGTTCTTGCAAAACCCTTGCTTGCCATAATCCATAATGCATTCCTCTGAAACCCCAAATTCAAGTCATTCTCACTCAATACTAAACTGAACAAAAATTCAGGATTAAAAAAACCACAAAAAAAAATCCAATTCAAGATCCAATTGAATACATGCACTAGCCCTACGCAATTCCCTAAACTACGTTTTCTTCCCAAATCCAAACCCCAATGACCCTACCTTCAATGGAGTTCCGTTGGGGCGCGAAACGACGCCGCTTCGTGGACGGGAGTGAGCCTTGGGCTCCGTCGATTGTGCGATAACAGCGAATGGGGATCGAGAGAGTCCAAGGATTCGAAAGAGAGAAATAAAAACCAAAAAAAAAAACACGGAGCGAGTGAGGAGCACGTGCGAGAGGGAATTGGGATTGTTTGGAGGGAGCTCTGCGAATATTGTTAGAGCTTTCTACTTAGTTTTTCTATAGAGAGAGATAGAGCGGTGGGAGAAAAGAGAGAAAAAGAAGAAAGGCGAAGAAGAGAGAGAATGGTCGACGGAAGCGTTTTAAATCTTTACGCCCACTCCTCTTAGAGATGCCTTGAAAAATAAAAAAATTTAAAATTAAAAAACATGTATATGTATAATATATGGAAAACTAAAAGATACATATTTTGGGAGTGTCACACAACGCGCGTCCCTGTCGCGTGGCGGCGGCCATGGTGCCAAACGTGGAATGTGCTTTTCCTTTCTCTTTTTTTTTTTTTTTTTTTTTAACCTTTTTTCTTTAATAATTAATGTTACTCTTTTTGTCATAAATGCTATTAACTTTTGCCAAATATGGAATGTGTTTTTTTCTTTATTATCTCCCTTAATGGGGATTCTAATTAATGAGTAATACAACTTTCTTTAATTTTATTGTAATTTTCATCAAGCAATCCTCTTATTTATTTCTTCAATTGATTTGAATAATAATCTTTTTCTATTTCTTACATTAATTCATGTGACTTAGCTTTTTTGTCTTATTAAATTCATTTTTAAATTTTAAGAATATTTGCATGTTTGTGACATGGCATCTTTCTTTTAATTCATATCATATTATATACAAATATTTAAAATATATATTAATTAACATAATACGTATACAAAGCCCCCAATTTGACACATTCATTATAATATATTTTTTCCTTATTTCGTTTATAACATCATTAATCATGCTATGAAATATTTACTACAAATATTTTTCCAATTTAAATAAATATTTTACTTGATTTACCAAATGCAACCCATTTACACCACAATCATTGATATAAGATGTCAAATTCTGATTTAACTTATAGGAGTATAAATCGACTTTTTAACTATTACAAGGTAATGACAATGATATCCAATCAAAATTGAATTTGTAATTTCATAGATTGGTTGATGATGAAATCCGATAATTTTTAAATATTTTATCGAAATATTTGTAATTTAAGATGTGTACATTGAAATAAAAGATATCAATATGTCATCAACATTTGACCATCCTAGTGTCATGTAAAAATTTGAATATAGCATAGTATAAAATTTTAAATATTTTTTTTTATTATGAGAAAAAAGCAAAATAATGGTGACTAATTATATTTAATTTTAATATTAAAAATAATAAGTAAAACTAGCCCTTATTATTTAATATTAAAAATTTAATAATACAAAATATTTTTTATAAGGATCATTTTTTATTTTTCATAAAATAAGATTATTGAAAATTTCATCATTGGGCTGTGGACACGGTATGACAAAGATTCCTGAAAAGGGCAAAAAAAAGCCAAGGGAAAGGGAAAAGAAAATTTCACGCGCTTTTAAGTGAAAGTGATGTAGCATTCGATACGATTGAGGAAGGATACAAAAATGATTATAAAGGGGTTGTTGGTCATTGTACATATCTCCTTCTAGCCTTCTTGTTTTTTCCCTCAGCTCTACGCCACTGACGCGAAAAATAAATAAATAAATAAAGGGAAAAATAAAATCGATAATTAATAAAATAAAAGGCAAATGTGACTTTAGGGGTTGTATTGAATTTATCTAATAATAATCACATACATTAAATATAACAAAAATATATTAATTTAACTAATATTTTAATCATAAATAATATAAATAATTATTTAATAAGCAACGTAAATATTAAAAAACATAATAAAAATAAAAATTAACAATAAAATATTATCCAAAAAAAAATAACTCAAAATAATATAAATATTTTTTTAATTTTGTAAAAAATAATATAAATCCTTACAAATTATAATCCAATCGTTTTCTAGTTTTGGTTGTCATTTAAAAAAAAAAACAATGACTGAAAAAAATAAATAAATAAATAAAAGGTAGAAGGGTTAGAACTTAGAAGGATGGTAGACTTTTTTTTCAAATGCAACGGCTTTTGCCGTGCATGACATGTCTCTGTTTTATTTATTTATTTATTTTTATTATTAATTTTCAATTTTTTTGGGACAGTGTCCCTACATGTTGGGGTAATAAATTTTCAAACCTCTCACAACCTCGGATATTACTGGAATTTGGATAAGGTTGATGTGACTCTCCGATCTTTCTACTTCAGCAAAAAGTGGTGGAAATTCTCTATCATGCTTTGTAATTTAAGCTTAAACTACAACTATAGCCCCAGTCTCAACGGCATATCATTCTCCTCCAAATTAATTTTTATTTTTTATTATGAAAAAAATATATCGGATTCGGTTGGATGGTGGAAGAATTGGCGGAATTTAAAACTGTTTTATAATAAATAAAGCATAATTTTGAAATTTTAAAAAATAAAATAAAAAAATAATTTGTACTTTTCCTTCAAGCAAAAGCATCTATTATTGTACTTTTTCAAATATATAAATAAACGATATATTAGGTAAAAAACTTTATCCCAATTAGAATTTTTCAAAAACTATTTTTGAAAAAAGTTACCAAACATATCCATATCATAAGTTTTTCAAATATGCTTCTTGTGGTGTTTCTCCCTTAAGACATATAATGCATAAAAGTCCGTTCGACAATGATTTTAGGAAACGTTTTTAATATTTTTAATACTTGAAAATTTTTATTGTTTAAGTGTTATAAATATTAGAAACATGTTATATAATTATTATCAAACACACTCTAAGTAACTTTTAGAAAAATATTTTAGAAATCTGTTAATTTCATAAATTTAACCAGGAAGGAAAAAAATGGAAAATGCCCCTTTTCAGATAAGAAATTCCAAAGTATGGAATATGGGGAGCCCATACTGAACTTGGACTGATCCGTTTGGGCTTCACCCAAAGAGAAGTGTTTTGTTTTCTGGGCTGGGCTTTGTGTACACATCAACTCAAAGTTCAGTCTTTTGTTTCTCGTGGGCCGAACTCAGCAGAGATATGTGGAGTGGGCCTAACATATTAATCATTAGCATTGGTGAGCTCGTCTGAGATGCTATTTTTGCCCATACATTTAGGCCCATAGAATTTATTTTGAACTTTCATATATAGGAAAAAAAAACATTTTTAGTAGTCCATTAAATGAGGATATATTTAATATAACTATTTGGAAATCAAATCTTCTATAATGAATTTCAAAATTAGTACCATAAATTGAAAATTGGTGAATATTGAGTTGCCTGTCCTATAGAAAAAATATGTACCATACACATCTTTTCAAAAGATCTTTCATTGTTTTTGGCCACGATCACGTCATATGAGCCACTGTGCTTCTTTTATCACACAGATATAATTCCAAGCTAGTTTGGGTTCAAAGACTACTTTAGTAACAAATATTTAAAATGACTCCTTTTTGTCACATATCTCATCTTCTATTTTTCAAAAAAAAGAATTCATATCTTGAAATTGCAACTTTAGTACAAATTTAAAAATTATTATTCTAGCAAATATTTAAAAACCATATTTTTGGGGGCCCATTGTAGCCCATGGTTCATACATTAATGATAAAGCAAGCTCCAATCCAACATTTGGAGTAGGCCCATTTCATCCTACAGATTAACACTAAACTAGGGAAAAGGTGTATTACAGGTGGCTCTCTCTTTTTTCTCTCCGATCTTTCTCTTCTATGAAGTAGACATTGACTTAGCCATTGGAGAGGGATTCTTGAGATCCTCTCTAGGTATCCTTTGTTTCGCAGGCGTTCCTTGGCCAAACAGAAGGTAATCGCTGCTGAATTGAAGCAGAAGATATTCAACTTGTTGTAGTACTATCTTTTTATTTTTATTTTTTATGTTAGAACAATATTAAAATTGTGATTTCTAATTTTTAAAGGTTTTAAATTATTTTAAAAAATAGAAAATGACAAGTTTTAACAACAGTGTCACATGCCCATGACCGACATTTTATTTGGTTCAAAAGGGTCATTTTGACCCACAATTCATTATAGGCTGCATAAAGGAAAAGTCTATTGCAAGTTGGAACACTCCTACGCTATAAAGTCAGTCTATCCTCCTTTTTCTTACAAGAAAAGCAACGTTACTAGAGAAACGTGTCCAAATTAATCTAAGTCTGGAGCCGCCGGGATGATGAGACTTGGAGAGTAATAAATAGCATTTATGAACATGGCCACCAAAATAAAAATTTGAATGGATAATGAGATGGCTGGTCGCCCCACGTGATTTCTTGTCCTATGCTTCGCCTACTATATGTTAATGTTATATATGTTGATTAATATCATAGACCTAGGTCTACAAGTTGGGCACTAAAACTTTTAAATCGAAGTTTAGAATATATTAATAAAGGAAGAAATTTATTATACCGTATATATACAGACAATAGATTCTTCTCGTTGGATCGACCAACAAATGTCTACACAAGTATTTCTTTATAAATTGCATCACGAATTATATTAACTTCATGATGTATGGTTTTTAAAATTGTGAAGGTCTATTGGACAGAGAGCCAGCCCAATTCCAATCGATCAGTTTGATCGGAGGGTGTGAAATAAGAAGGTCCATGGAGGAGCATCTTATGGGTACGCATGGGATATATGATCCCGGCCATAAAAATTAAAATGTAAGAATGGTTACATTGGAGTTGGGGGCATTTCCACTTGCAAGACTAGGAAAAAGCAAAAGGAACCGAGACAGTGACTAATGTAGGCAGCGCGTGTGTTCTTCCACGACCAATTCGCTGCATGGAAAATCCATGAGCTGGCCACTGGGATTGATTTTTGAAAAAGCCAGAGTTCCACAAGCTCAAGAAATTGACATTTTGAGAGTGAATTATTGGCAGAGATAAGCACGAGTTGAATGGGTAAATGGACGTGGCAACAAGATTAATCACTTGTTTTGAAATTGGAAAGGTACATCTTATTTTATTAATAAAGGACAAACAGCTCCCTACATATCTCTATATAAGGAGCTCAGATGGTGGGGAGAAGATGTACACTTGCTCTTAGAACTAGTAGAAGTTCTTCAATGGCTGCAATGGTGCTTCTTCTCGGGTTTTTATTGGCAACCCTTCAGATAACAGGTCTCTCTTCCCTCTCTCCCCCTCTCCCTCTTTCTCTTTCTCTCTCTCGTTCTCTCTCACTACGTAGTACGTATATAACTTATCTTGGAATAAATGGATTCTTTTCAATGTTGCAGGAGTGAAATCAGTGGGTGTATGCTATGGAATGCTAGGCAACAATCTACCACCAGCATCACAAGTGGTAGCTCTGTATAAATCTCGCAACATCGACCGCATGAGAATCTACGATCCAAATCAAGCAGCTCTTCAAGCCCTTAGGGGCTCCAACATTCAACTCATGCTGGGTGTCCCAAACTCGGACCTCCAAGGCCTCGCCACCAACCCTTCCCAAGCACAGTCATGGGTTCAAAGAAATGTGAGGAACTACTGGCCCGGCGTCAGTTTCCGGTACATCGCAGTCGGGAACGAAGTGAGTCCCGTCAATGGAGGCACATCACGGTTTGCGCAGTTTGTTCTGCCGGCCATGCGAAACATACGAGCAGCACTCGCATCAGCAGGCCTCCAGGACCGAGTCAAGGTCTCCACCGCAATCGACTTAACACTTCTGGGCAACTCCTACCCTCCATCTCAAGGCGCTTTCCGGGGAGATGTGAGGGGTTATTTGGATCCCATCATCCGCTTCCTGGTAGACAATAAGTCGCCGCTTCTGGCGAATATATACCCTTATTTCAGCTACTCAGGCAACCCCAAGGACATATCTCTTCCCTACGCTTTGTTCACTGCAAATTCAGTTGTTGTATGGGACGGCCAGCGCGGGTATAAGAATCTGTTCGATGCCATGCTAGATGCTCTGTACTCGGCTCTGGAGAGGGCCGGAGGGGCGTCGTTGGAGGTGGTGCTGTCGGAGAGTGGCTGGCCGTCTGCCGGGGGATTTGGGACTACGGTTGATAATGCAAGGACTTATAATTCGAATTTGATCCGCCACGTCAAAGGCGGGACTCCGAAGAGGCCAGGAAGAGCCATAGAGACTTACCTCTTTGCCATGTTTGATGAGAACAAGAAGGAGCCGCAGTTGGAGAAACATTTTGGGCTTTTCTTTCCAAACAAACAGCCGAAGTACTCTATCAACTTTTCTGGAGAAAAACCTTGGGATGTGTCTAGTGAAAATGATACAAATGAAGAATCCCTCAAGAGTGACATATAAGCATTGCAATAACAATGCTTTATTTCCATGTATCTTAGCTTTTCAGCGTTAAGAGCATATAATAAAGTGAAGAACTATAGCCTTGTAAAATCCTTTATTTCCATGTATCTTATCTTCATATGTTACATCTACATCATTTGTTATTTGGTCTAATATCGTTGAGATTTCTATTCATGACCTTATAACAATTCCACTTAAAATATTTTTATTGCTTTTATTAACATAATAGTGTTTCCATTAAAAATAATTTTAATTAAACATAATTAATTATGGTTAAAAGGATTAGAAACTTTTTTAGTAAATGTTTGATACAACTTAATATTTATTATATTTTAAGTTAAATTATTTTTAAGGGAGTGTTTGGTAAAACTTAATCCTTATTATTTAATGACTTAAGTTGGTTTTAAGTTAAATTATACTTAAATTGTTGACTTAAAACTTATTACTTTAAGTATTAAGATTGTTTGTAAAATTAACTTAAAATTTATTCTAAACCATTAAATTAATATATTTATCCTCATAAATTATGTAAAAGAGATAGTAACAACGAGATCATGAATGTATCTAGAGTAAACGAGGGTAAAGGTAAAATAAAGATTTGTATTTAAGAATAAGTTAATCATTTTTATTTAAAAATGTTTTTTATTTTAAATCACACCATTAAGTTATTTTATCAAACACACTTAAATTAATTTATTAAGTCATTTTAAGTTATTAATTTCATTTACCAAACATTCATTAAGTTTTTAACTTAAAATTTATTATTTAACTTTCAACTATAAATATTAAAGTTGTTTAATAAAGTAAACTTAAAATTTACTCTAAAATATAAATTTATATATTTATCCTCATTAAGCTTAATTTTTATTTATCCTCATTGATTTTAACTCATATTTATTTTTATTAATTTTAAATAATAAATTTATTAATAAAATGTTTATATTTAAAATATTGTAAATATATAATATAACTATAAAATATTTATATTATAAAAAATAAATCATGAATGTCATAATTCTAAAATATGTTATCACTAGTATGAATAAATGGGGTAAAAAAGATTTGAGATTAACAATAAGTTAATTATATTGACTTGATAATTAATGTTAAAATAACTTTAAATTATAATTAAGTATATTTAATGATTTAAATTAAGCTATTAAATAATATCAAATTAATAAGTTGATTTATCCCACATGCTTTAAGTCTCTTTCAAAATCACTTAAAACGGGTTTTAATAAATTAAAATTTTAAATAAAATGATACCCTAACGTGATGTCTTACTATTAATTAAGATTCAAGACCTAGGGCCGGCTGATTCGTCTGGTCGGACCGGCCCAATGTGGCCCATTAACTAAATCCCAAGTGGGGCTCATCCACGTGATCCATGCCACCGCAGTTCAGTTCCCCAAAACCTATGATATATCATATATGATACACATCCAACAAAATAAAGTAATTCAAAGTCTTCAAACTAAGTTCACTACCGGATGAGAGCAAATGATATTCTAATGAACAAATAAATGCAGCCCCATACATGAACTGCTAGCTCTGTAAAACATGGGCTGTGTTGAAAGTGTCCGCGTGTCGAGGGTGTCCGATACGATACTTTGGGAAATTTCGGAGTTCCATGCGGGATTGCTTCTTGTTACTCGACCAGACCACAGCACCAAGGGGTCGTCAGGCAACGGGACAACTGGACCAAACTTTTTTTAGTAGTAAATTTTCACAGGCTATTATTAGATATATTTTTATAATAATTAAATATAAAACATAATTTTATAAATATTAAAAAAAAAACAATTTGAATATATACGGTTTTTTTATTTTGTTATTTTTTGAAATTTTATTAGAAGTGAATTTATTCGCTCATTTACATAATACTTTTCCTTGTTCTCTAATAAATCGACTAATTAAACTCGTGTTTGTATAATCAATTCAATCCCTCTATTGGATTGAGAGCAAGAGACTATGAAAAGATCACTTGGACTTAAGAAAATGTGGCTTGGATTTAATATTTCTATTAATTTTTATTCCATCAATATTTGTATCAATATTTTTCGATATATCCGTAAATTTCAATTACCAAAATATTCATAAAAATATCTATATACTCTAATATATCTATAAAATTCAACTTTCAAAATATTTATAAAAATTGACTTTTTCATCATTATGTGAAAAAAAAAGTTCTTCACTTTTTTTTTTCTCTTTTCACTGAGAGGTGAAGAGCTTGAAAAAAAAAGGCGAAGGGTTCTTCGGCCTAGATTTCATGGCAGAAAACCCAACCTAACTCACATTTGAAAGAAAATGTTGACCTCATAGGAATGTTAAAACACTAGGTCGCAAAGAAAAATCAAAATTTACCTAGTAATAGAATAACCATGAATGTAGCTTGTAATAAATTAATTCAAACACCACTTTATTTTATCTACTTACAAGATGGAAAACAAATCATTTTGGTATATGGTATAATCATGATTTTGGAAGAATTATTCCTAGTATGGTATAATTGTGATTTGGAAGGTATGAATGGCAAGGAATCCGGACCGTAGCAATGTAAATATCAAAGAAGTCAACAATTTCTTAGAATATATATATATATTTTCTTCTATGTATAAAATCCCTATAACACTGAAAGTGAAATGTATAGAGAAATACAGAGAGAGATTTTGCATTGTTCACCCAATTATTTTATTTCTCCAGAGCACCGATCTTGGTGACTCTTGAAACCTAAGCTTGCTTTAGATTGATGTTTCGGATTCTTTTGTTTTACATTACTCAGACCATCTAGGAATTGTTTTAATCTCCAAACTCCTTGAAGGTTATAACTATGGGTAATGGAGTTGTGTCATGCGTATCAATCTTAGCACAAAGAATAAGATCGGATTCATCAATGGATCCATTGAGGCACCAACATCTACAGATCTAAAGTTTCCCATCTAGCGGCGATGCAATGACATGGTGCTGTCATGGATCCTGAACTCAGTCCATCCCGACATAGCCAATAGTGTTATTTACGTTGAGACGACGATCTCAAAGAGAGATTCTCACAAGGAAATGACCCCAGAATTTATCAAATTTGATAAGAAATTATTGAACATAGATAGGAACAACAATTTATTTCTGTTTATTATACCAAGATGAAAGCACTTTGGGATGAATTGGCCTCATATCATGATCCCCTACCTCGCACTTGTGGTGGACTGAATGACCTTGCCAAACGAGAAGAAAATGAAAGAGTCGTGCAGTTCCTTATGGGACTGAATGAATCCTATGCCACTCAGACACATGCAAGGCCCATGCTTTGGTGCTTCAACAAGAAAGGAAAACTGATGTAGTCTCTTTCGCGAGCCCAACACCGGTCATCATGCAATGCAACTAACTAATTTGCATCAGATGACACAAGTCAACCTTTCACGATGTAAGAAAATGAGACTTTAAGAAAGTAACTCAAGTGCAGCTATTGTGATCGAAACAGCCACCTTGTTGATTGTTGTTTTTATTTACATGGGTTTCCAGTTGGTCACAAATTGCATGGCAAAAATGTGAAGCCAAAGAAACCAGTTGCACACAACATTCCCACTAACATAGTGGAACCAATCAAATGACCAACTACAGGGGCAACTACATTAGGTATAATAAGATTCACTTGCAATAATGCTCAATATGGTTCACATTCAACTTTACATTGGATTGTGGATAGTGGTGCTACCAATCACATATCTTAGTCTATCACTGTCACAAAATAAATTGAATATTAATCATGATTTTGTGGAATTACCTAATGCTGGTCAAGTTGAAATCAAATCAAATCAACTAGGTCTATTGAGTTATCATTTGACTTGATTCTTCATGGGGGGTGTTGTATGTTCCAAAATTTCGAGTTTATTTTGTTGTCAATTAGCAAGTTTACTCAAGCATTGAGATGTAATGTGACATTTTACCTTGATTTTTGTGTGGTACAAGATGTGTCTACAAAGAAGATGATTGGCCTAGGCAAGCAACATAATGGGTTGTACTATCTCACATCCAACCAGAATCTTCACTTTGCTCACAGTGTTAACTATACCTTTAAACTATGGCATTAATGAGTAAAACATCCATCATCTGCACCTCTTTAAACTTTATCCAAGACTATTCCAAAAATAATTTTTGATTCTCAACATGTTTGTGACATTTGTCATTTAGCTAGACAAACACGTTTATTCTTTTCCCATAGTTCAATCTCATCTAATGCACCTGTTGATTTAATTCATTGTGATATTTGGGGACCTCATAAAGTCCAATTTCATTATGGGGCACAATATTTTTTAACTATTGTGAAAGACTTTTCTTGTTTTACTTGGATTCATCTCATGAGTTTTACATTTGAAACATAATCATTGATGAAATCATTTTTCTTTTGGGTTAAAACTCAATTAATTTACTGTGATATCAAGGTTGTACGTACTGATAATGAGAATAAATTCACCTTTATACGTTCTTTTTTTGATAGTCATGACACTATTTTTCAACATTCTTGCACATACACACCTTAATAAAATGGGTTGCAAAGTGCAAATATCGTCATCTCTTAAATGTGGGACGTGCCCTTCGCTTTCAAGCAAATTTGCCTATAGAGTTTTAAGGAGATAGTGTCCAAACAACTTGCTATCTCATTAATCGTCTACCTACACCTTTGTTGTCTCACAAGTCACCATATGAAATTTTACATGGAAAGTCACCTACTTACTCTCATATTCGCATTTTTAGATGTTTATGACATGCAACCAACCTCACACCCATGCATAAATTTGACATGCGTGCTCGTCGTTGCAATTTTTTTTGCTATCCCCTTGGGCAAAAAGGATATTGTGTGTATGATCTTGATACTAAGAAAATTTTCACCTTTCAAGATGTTGTTTTTCATGAACACATCTTTCTCTTTTCAATCTCACCACTTGAAAGTCAATTTGATTATCCTGTTTTACCCATACCACTTGATGAAGTCACGACCTTTACGCCCTTAGCCATGGTTAACTCTCTTGATTATATTTCATCACTTTCCCAAGTCAAACCCCCATTATCTATGGAAAGTTCCATTCCTATTGAATCCACACAAATTTCACCACAACATCAGCCCCCATTTCATCGCTCTACTCAATCCACTAAGACCTCAACTCATCTTAGAGACTACCAAGTCAACCATGCCTTGTTGCTTGACCAAGGAACAATCACTCCTTCCACGTCAAGTATATAATACCTTCTCAATTGGTATGTCACTTACTCTAACTTCTCCACTACTCATTACAAATTTGTGCATAATATTTTTCACTTGGTAGAACCAACATCTTATGAGTAGGCCCGACAAGATCCTAAGTGGGTTGAAACAATGCAAACTGAACTTCGTGCTCTTACATACAACAATACATGGACCATGGTCCCTCTTCTTCTTAGATATTCAAAATTAAGTATAACTTTGATGGAATTGTCGAGCGTTACAAAGCCTGACTGGTTGCCAAAGGGTTTACACAACGTGAAGACATCAACTACAAGGAAACTTTTGTCTTAGTTGCCAAACTAATCACTGTGCGTTGCTTCTTGACTATTGCCATTGTTTGAAATTTGGGTCTCTATCAAATGGACGTTCAAAATGCTTTTATGCAAGAGAAACTCTCTGAGGAAGTTTACATGCATTCCCCACTTGGTTTTCATTGTAAAGTGGAGCAAGTTGTATGTAGACTCAATAAATCTTTATATGGCCTCAAGCAAGCCTCTTGAAGTTGGTTTAATAAGTTTTCTTCTGCAATCTAAGACGTTGGTTTCAAATAATCAAGGGCATACTATTCTTTATTCACTAAGGTTCATGGTGATTCTTTCACTGCCATATTACTATATGTTGACAACATGATTATAATAGGGAGCAATGAAAAGGTGATTAGTGACCTTAAGAAGCATCTAAGCACTTGTTTTCGGATAAAGGATTTTAGACCTTTGAAGTATTTTCTTGGGGTTGAAGTTGCATGCTCTAAACCTGGAATTTTCATTTGCCAACGAAAATATACTTTGGATATATTAGAAAAAGTCGGTTTACTTGGTGTGAGGCCTGCCAAATTCCCAATGGAAGAAAATTTGAAGCTAACTCCAACTGATGGTGATCTTCTTAAAGACCCAACTCATTATCGCAGGATAGTTGGAAAATTAATTTATCTTACCATCATAAGACCATAAATCACATATTTAGTATCCACTTTGAGTCAGTTTATGCAACAACCAAGAAGACCACATCTCAATGCCATACATCACATCATTCGATACCTAAAAGATGCACCAAGGAAAGGACTATTCTTCCCGTCACATAACCGATTGAAATTAGTTGGCTATTGTGATGCGGATTAGGCTAGATGCCTAACTACGCGAAGGTTAGTCATAAGGTACTATATATTTCTTGGCAAAGCACTCGTGTCTCGGAAAATCAAAAAACAAACAACAATGTCTAAATTTTTAACAAAGGCCAAATATGGGTCAATGGTAGCAATCACATGCAAACTTACTTAGCTAAGATATTTGCTTCAAGACTTACATGTTTATCACCATGAACTTGCTAGGTTGTTTTGTGACAATCAAGCAACCATATACATCACAACAAATCTGGTATATCATGAACGTACTAAACACATTAAGCTGGATTGCCATACAATCCGTAAACGAATTCAAAACGGTGAAATTGAAACTGTTTATGTGCAAATCGGGAAA
Organism: Vitis vinifera; assembly: GCF_030704535.1. Classification (NCBI taxonomy): domain Eukaryota; kingdom Viridiplantae; phylum Streptophyta; class Magnoliopsida; order Vitales; family Vitaceae; genus Vitis; species Vitis vinifera. The sequence goes on from NC_081809.1 coordinate 1,036,050, forward strand.
CAAGTTGTCGACATATTCACAAAATCGTTGGGACAAATAGCTTTCAAATTTCATCTTAACAAGTTGGGGGTTCTTGACATTCACACTCCAACTTGAGGGGGAGTATTAAGGGAAAACAGATCATTTAGGCATATGGTATAGTCGTGATTTTGGAATAATCATTTTAGGTATGGTATAATTGTGATTTGGAAAGTATGAATGGCAAGGATTTCGAACTGTGGCAATGTAAATATCAACGAGGTCAACAATTTCTTAGAATAGTTTTTTTTTTTCTTCTATGTATAAAATCTCTTCGACACTAAAAGTGAAATGTACTGAGAAATATAGAGAGAAATTTTGCATTGTTCTCCTAATTATTTTATTTCTCCGGTCACCATTTTACAAAAGGAGAGGTAAAATGTGTGGTTTTATGCATTAATTCTTGACTTATGTTTTGAGCCACAAAAGGCTTTTGGTAAAAATATTTTGAATGGAAATATTGTTAGACATAAGGACGTTTAGTAAAACTTAATACTTTAATGGTTTAAGATGACTTTAAGTTAAATTATATTTAGATTATTGACTTAAAATTATTACTTTAAATATTAAAGTTGTTTGATAAAATTTATTTTAATGATAAGACAAATGAGGTTAAATAACAGTGGAGATCATTAAGTAATGAAATAGATTATGGAGGAACTAAGATAAATTGTAGTAAAAAAGTAAAATGAAAATGTGGACTTAATAATAAGTTAATTGTTGTTTTTGACTTTAAGTCATATTATTAAATTATTTTACTAAGCATATTTAATTTAATGACTTAAATTAAGTTATTAAATCACTTTGAGTTATTAAGTTGGTTTATCAAATGCACACGTACTCTAAGAATGATTGGGTTTTTCATGATGATTAAGGTCTTATGTGGATTTGCATTTCATTTTTGCTTTAATTTGAAGTTAAAAGGGATAATATTGATATTATAAAAATTTTCTTAAACATATAACTTGTAATATTATTACTTCCATATTAAGTTTTTTCTAAGTCATAATTTTTTTAATAAAATTAAATTAACAAATATAAAACCTTTTGTTGAGTTTAGAAAGTGACTTTTAGACTATTCTTTAATATTTTGTAAAATAAAAGTTTATTTAAGAACTTAAATATTAAATTTTTTTATGTTTTAAAATATATTTTAATAATATAAATTTTTATTTATTTTAATCATTATCCATAATTATATAATTATTTTTTAAAAGAGTAGGTGAAAAAAAATTAGAAAAATAAGTGGACCAATTTAAAAAAATATTATTTTAAAATACTATTTTTGGTTTTTAAGAACAAAGAATTAGGGCCTGTTTGGTTGCTGTTTTTGAAAACTGTTCTGGAAAACAATTTTTGTGAACAGTTTTTAAGAACAGTTTTTGGTGTTTTTTAAAAAAAAATTGTGTTTGGGAACTGAATTTTGAAAAACAGTTTTTGTTCTCAAAAACAAAAAAACATGTTTGGTTGAGTTAATAAAAAAAAAAATTTAGAACAAATAAAACAAAAAACATGTTTGAAAGATTTTTTTTTTCTTTTCTAATTAATAAAATATTTTCTTCAAGTAATTTTATATTATAAATTTATAAATAATTTTTAGATATATAGTTCATTTAAATTAAAAAAATTATTTATTTTATTAATTTAAAAATAAAAATATTTTTTATATTTTTTTAAAATAAATCAAACATAATAAAATTATTTTTATTAATATTTTTTTATTTAATCTTTAACTTTATTAAAAATTATAGCATATTTTATTAAGTTGAGATAAAATTGTTCTCATGATGTTAATTTTTTTTTATCTCTACTAAATCTAAAATTCAAAATGCCACCCACTCACTTCTCTCATCGGGCATCAAGAAGCCCTTTTCTAAGTTGCCCTCCAGCCGAGAGAATCCGTAAAAGGCCCTATTTTCCTCTGCCACTCTCAATCCTCACAGGTACTAATCTAATCATGTTATTATTATTATTTTTTTTTTTGCAACCCCCGTTTGATTCCCAAGAAAATCCATCCCCCATTCGATTTCCAGGAAAATTCATCCTCGTTTGATTTCCGAGAAAATCCAAGCAAAAACCCTGCAACCCCTGTTTGATTCCTAAGAAAATCCATCCCCCATTCGATTTCCGGGAAAATTCATCCTCGTTTGATTTCCGAGAAAATCCAAGCAAAAACCCTGCAACCCCCGTTTGATTCCCAAGAAAACCCATCCCCCATTCGATTTCCGGGAAAATTCATCCTCGTTTGATTTCCGAGAAAATCCAAGCAAAAACCCCAAGGAAAACCAAAAATCCCTGCGTTTTCTGGATCCGTTTTAGGGGTCTCTTTGCTATTGTGCGATTGGATTTAAATTTCACGAACCTTGAATCAAAACTGAGAAACAAGAAGAGGCGAGCCACTGTGCTGGAGAAGAGATGAAAACGGGAAGAAAAAAAAAACACGGGAAACAGATTGTTTTTTTTGGTTTAATTTTGTTCTGTGAACAGTAAAAAAAGGGGGAAAATAAGATTTTGTTGTTCTCTAAACAGTGTCATTTTGAGAACACGGGAAACAACAAAAACAAAAATCACTCTCTCAACCAAACGAGTTTTTGGTGTTTTTTGTTTTCAAGAACAGAAAACAGTTCTTGAAAACACTAAACAAACAGACCCTTAGTTTTTATTTTTTAATTATCAAACATGATTTTTTTCCTAGGAGAAGAAAAAGGTATTTTAAAAGACAATTGCAAAAACATAACCTTAGCCTCTCAATCCAAACGGGACGTAAAAGTATCAAAATGAATGGACGTTTCCATGAGGTCCAAAATGATAAAAATGAACGCACGTTTGCATGTGAGCCTGTGTATCCTTCGCTACGAGAGACATCTCTCTACCTCTCAGTATTGGACACGGGCTGAGTCGTCCCAATTGGATTGGGCCCAGCGTAATATAGCTCTCTGGGCCCAATTAAGGACACATAGAAATCTGTTCTTTGTGTTGAGAACGAAGGGATGAGTCGAATTCAGATTGGGCCCCCTGTAACGACAAGACTGTTCATCTAAATTTCTTGTTACTTCGCTACCACATAAACTTAATCTTGTAACTTCCTTTTGACCATTATAACACATTTTTTATAATGAGATGTTATACTAAATCTATATTTAATTTGTAAAAAATAATTAAAAAAATATATTGCATTGATGATATTTTTTAAAACAATAAAGAATATATGACATCCCAATATTTGATATTAAAAAAAATATATGAAAATATTCTCTTGTTTAATATTATTTGAACATCTTTCCACAATTTAAATTCTAATATATAAATTTTTAATTTTTAATTTTACACAATAATTTCATGATTAAATGTTTAAAATTTTACAAATAAAAATATTACATGTGTTATTAAGTAATAATATTAAATTATATTATATAAAAAATATATACGGGGATTTTTTATGTATTAAATGATTGTGTAAATTTGTTATATTATACATTTTTTTTTAAACCGCATCTTGATGAGAGTTGGGTAACATTGCATTTTATATGGAGCAACACCATACAACGAAACCATAAAGATCAAGAAAAAGCCATGAAAAATAAACAAGAAACAAGTATGAGTGTAATGCGTACCTAGAATGCGACAAACTCACGAAGAAACCCTAAAATCGCCTTCAATGGAAGCTAGAACGATGAACAAGGAAAGAAGAAACAAGGGGGAAAGGAGATGAAGTGATTTGGAAGTGGAAACGACCGTTTGTAAAGGAGTTTGTGTGATTTCGGAATGAGCTTGAAATATAAATTAGGTATTTTGAATTGGATTTTGGTTAAGAAAAGTCATTTTGAAATTTAACTATTGAATTTAAAAATAACCTTATTTTGAATTCGTTAACTGATGGTAAAAAAATGTTCATTTTAAAATCTAACCATTGAATTCGAAAGCTACCTTATTTCGAAATGACTCACTGTATACAAAAACATTTTAAACACCTCATTTCGAAATGAATAAAAATCATTTCTAAATTGGGCAAATTTCGAATTCACCTTTTGAAGTTCAAAAATCTCAATTTTAAAGCAAAAATTTCTATTTCGAAAAGCCCACATTTTCAAATTTGCTAACCGTAGCCTATTGATTCCCACTTCTATTTCGAAATAGATTTTTTTTTTTTTTGAATTTGTCTTCATTTCGAAATAACCCACTGTGAGTGCTAAAGTTCATATTAAAGCATCAAACTTTCTCATTTCGAATTTGTCTCATTTGTTATATTATACATTTTTTTTAAACCAAAAGCTTAATTTTAATTAAACTCTTTTGTTTTGAAATATGAGTAATATAAAAAAAGAAAAATCAAAAATTAAGGAAATGAATATATGTTATGGATCATCCCTTATCTAAAATTTGGTTGAAAAGATGATATAAAAAAATGTTGGATAATTTACCTTATTCCTTCTTCTATGTCATAATTGGTTTAAAATAGGATAGACTAATGGAAACATGAGGTAGAATATCTCATCTTATCCTATCTTTATGGTTGACTATAAATATAATATATTAGATATTATTTCAAGTAGGATCTCGAATATTATATCTAACGGGTAATAAAAATTAGAATAAAAATAATAATTCTAATAATAAATTTTTAGAAAATATTAGACTATTGAATCCAACTTTTCATCTAATTGTGGTTAAATTTAGATTATTAAATAATGATATAAATAAATGTGATTAAAGTGTAATAATATAAATATACATGTGAAACCAATTGATCGACGATACATTTTTCAAATAGAAAATATATTAATTCTCCATGTTCGGATTTTCAAAAAAGAAGTTTCATTGGTATTTAACAAACCCTTCCACAATTTTTTTAACAAGTAAATTTATTTTTTCCAATAATATTAAAATTTAAAAATTCAACAATTTTATATATTAGATCTTGATTTAAATATTATAATATTTTTATCCTATTTCATTATTAACCAAATATAAATAGAATAATAACACATATCCTATAATATTATATTTGATCACCCAAACATGACTTTACCACTTAAAAAACCTTCATAATACCATCCTATATAATTTGGAAACCCAAGAAAACATTATTAAAGAAACTCATATTAGGATAAATAATATAGAGAATAAAAATAATCTAAGAAGATATCCAAAATCAAACTCATAATAGGTAGGAAAGAAAAAAAATGATCAAATATTAAAAAGATTTGGTATTTCTTGTAAGAATCACAATACTTTCCTTTATGTACTTTCAAAAAAATAATAGATGAAAATATTTTTATTGCTAAATTATTAAACTCACTATGTCGTGTTTTCTTGGAATATACCATTAGATTTTATTTAGAAACCGTTTTCTAAAAACAAATTTTGAAAAATAAATTTTTAATATTTTGTACAATAAAACTCTATTTGAAAACTTAAAAATATTCTTAACCTATATTTTATCCATAATATTTGATTTTTAATTAGTTTTTATATTTTTATAACTTATTTCTAAAATAATTTTCAAAAAATAAGTGAAATAATTAAAAAATTAAAAGATATTATCCAAAAACATTTTTTTTTAAGATAAAAAAACTGTTTTTTTTTTTTTTTTTTCAAAAACTGTTTTCCTGTTTTCTTAGGGAACAAAAAATTATTTTCAAAACCAGTGGGACAAAACATGGCCTTCCCTTTCGTCATTCACGTGCCAAGGTCAGCTAGCTCACTAATAACAATTTTCTTTAATTAACTACAAAAGTTGGTAATGAAAGTGGGAATCTGTCGCAGTATTGCGGCTAATAATTGACACCAAGAAAAATAAAATAATAATAATAATAATAAAAAAACAAAAATAATTCAAAATTAGTAATCGTGCCCAACAGATGCTGATGCATGCATGTAGACACTGAGCAACAGCCATTGTATATGAATTAATGTTAGGCTGTAGTCCATTCTTCTAAAAGAGTTTTAGGTCAAGAGCCGGCCACCAAGTCCACCTCCAACACTTGGTTCCCGCCCTGATCCGGCGGCCTAGTTTAAAATAAGAAATATTTATGAAGCAAATAAATTAAATATTCATGGTGTGTGGTCGAGTTGATTTGATCATCTACTTATCATATATGGAGATCACACACGAAAAATTCTCAACATGTATGTTTTACCATCGCAAATTTTACAATTTTTTTTTTAAATACAAGGTAAATTATTTTTTTTTATATAGAAATTTTTAGTTTTTAAAATAAAAAATAAAATATGAACATAAGAAAAAAAAATTATTTTACTTTTATTTTGTCTTTTTTATTATTATTTTTCTTAAGCCTTTTCTTTGGACTTCCTCAATCATTTTAACATTAAAAAAAAAACTATAATTTACGATTAGCAATAAACCCGTTTGTCTTAAATTTAAAATTCAACATATATCGATTCAATACGAAACCTTATTATATTAAAATATTGTGATAAATCTTTATAATAATCCGTTATATAACATACCAAATAAAATTATGACATATATCTAACCATCATAATCAATTTTTTATATTTTAACCATATTATTTGTACCATTAATCATAATTTTCTATACTCCACATGTAATTGAGCCGTGGACGACACTAGGCCACAGGCCATAGTTCCAATTTACTTTGCTTAAAGAAGCAAATAATTTAACATAACATTTTCCGTAAGTTCTCAAGACCTAATAATTCATATAGCCGCTAGAATCAAAAGGCAATCAACACTATGGCTTAGCGTAGACGTAAACTACCTTCCATCTCATTAAAAAAAACAAAAGACAAAAAGCAAAACAAAACGACGTCGCTATTAGCTTTTAGATGGCCGTCTAATACGATAAATATAATTATAGAATTTATATTCAGAGTGATGGCAACATGTCCCCCCCCTAGTCCTTTAATCGAAGACAAAGGAAAAAGGCGAAGCACAATTTGAACACTAGACAACAATGGGAGATAAAGACAACTATGGAATACGTGACGGACCAGACTTTGAATTTCCAAGCTTTCTATATATATATCTTTACGAAAACAATCTGTAAATGGTGGCGGGGCGACAAGTTGATGTCAGATGTCAATTCGTCTATGTCTATCCTTGTTCTGAATTAATCACATAGTCGGTATTGAATTGATCTGGACTTCTCTTTATGGGATGCATTTTTTTCCCTCTTCCTTTATTTTTGTCTGCCTGAGTGATAAGTTGACACTGAATAAGAAGTGTGGAGCCTACTTCAAAACTTAAAGGCCTGTTTGGTGACCTATTCGAAAATTAGGAGAAAATAAGAGGTGTTTGATACCTGCTTTTAAAAATGGTTTTTTTTTGTTATTAAAAATAAAAAACTATAATTCAAATTCAAAAACATATTTAATAATTTTTTGACGGACAACTTTGGCCGTTTGGGGACCTATGAAAACAGTTTTAAAGAAAACAAGGATATGTTTGAAAGATATTTTTGAGAATAATTTTTTGTTATCCAAAATAAAAAAAAAATTAGAAAAATATATTTGATAATAATTTTTTTTAAATAATATATTTTAATTATTTTTTATTGTTTTTTTTATTTATCGTTTTTATTTGTTTTTTAAAAATTATTTTTAAAATTAATTATACAAACACGTAAAATAATTAAAAATAAAATATTAGACATATAAAATATATATTTTAAAATATTAAAAATATTTTAGATTTTCAAACAAATTTTTATTTAAAAAAATTATTTTCAAAAACTGTTTTTAAAAGCAATTTTTTCAAAATTGTTTTCTAAAATAGTTGCTAAACAAGCTTTATAATTAAAAATAAAAAAAATTATAATTTAAATTGGAAACCACATTTAACAATTTTTTAATAAACAAGAACTTTTTAAGAATTTATTATGAGAATAATTATTTTTAATGATTATTTTTAAAAGTAATTATATAAATATAAGGAATAATTAAAAATAAAATAGTGTATGTAAAAGTTAATTTAAAAAAATAAGTTGATATCATTTTAAATAAATAAAAAGTTCACAAACAAACCTTAATTTTAAAAAATAAATTTTAAAGTAAAAACCTGTTTGAAAATTTAGAATATTTTTAATTCATTTTCAATATTTTCAACACTTTTTTTTAGATATTTTTCATATTTACATAATTATTTTTCCTTAAAAACAAATAGAAACAATATAATATAATTGAAATATATTATAATGGGTCTGGAATATTTTCTAGACTTCTCTTACGATTTGATTTTTCCTTTATTTTTATGTATTTGAGACATGATGAAGTGCTTGTTGCAAAAAGTGTACAATGAAAATTCTATATAGAGTGAAGTCTAGTCAATATAAATATTTGAAATATTTATTTCTATAAAATTGTTAATTGCATGGTTGGCATGAATTTTTCTATTTTAAGTAAATCATCTTCAAGTTTCCACTACAAAGTGTTTTAATAATTTTTTTTTAAACTCTATTATTTAAATTATCTTCTAAAATTTTAAAAACAATTTTCAAAAACATATAAAGAAACAAAGTGTTTTGAAACCGATACTAGTAAAGGAAGCCAACCCTTTAAAAGGGAGAAAATATCTTAATATATTTATAAATAAGAAATTAGAGTAATTAAGAGGAATATAATATTAAAGGAATGGCACGAGGAGAGAAATGAAATACTAAATAAAGAAAGAATATAAATTTTATTTTATTTTATTTTATTGAAAAGGAAGTCACGAATATCCGTGTTTTTTTTTTCTTTTCATATTTATCCAAACAGTAAAAATAAAAATAAAAATAAGAAAAGAATATACAAATGTCAAAGATTTAGCAAATTTGCCACATTTTTCTTATGAAGTTCTCTTACTTTCTTTAATTTCAATTGGAAATAATATTTTATTTGGTAAGTCCACTCACTAAGAAGTTTCCTTGAAAGATTCAAGATTTTAGGGTGTCCACCAAACTATTGGATATCTGGAAGGCCTTATCCTCTATAAAGAGCATATTTCAGAACTCTCAAAACTTCCCCACCACTCTTCTGGTTTCACCCAGTTCAATCATCAGTTTCGTTTCTGTTCTTCCTTTTTTTTGTTTTTGTTTTTTGTTTTCTGTTTCTGCTTTTGGTGTTTTTGATTGGTTTCTAAGCTTCTGATCATGAATCCACGTCTGTAGGACTGTGATATGAACTACACAATCCTCCTGCGTCGGTTTCTTCTCCTCCAGTCCTTCTCTGTGATGTTTCTTTACTGGTTCTACACGTTTTCAGTATTGTGATTTGTTTCGTTTCGTTTCGTTTCGTGCTTCTGTAAATTCTAAACGCGGCGTTTTGATTGATCTGAGATTCTGAAACATTGAGAAAATGTCGTCTGCGCAATACGGAAGCGCAGGGTTGAAAGAGAACTCACCGTGCGGAGCGGTTGATGAGAAGAAGAGGAAGAGGATGATCTCGAACCGAGAGTCCGCGAGGCGGTCGAGGATGAGGAAGCAGCAGCATTTGGACGATCTGATAAAGCGCAAGAGTGAATTGGAGAATCAAAGGCTTGAGATCAAACGAAGGATCGATATGTTCCAGAAACTGTGGGAAGCGACTGTGGGGGAGAACAATGCGTTGGAGGCTCTCAAGGCAGAACTCACCAAAGAATTGGAGTCCGCCAAATCTTGTGTCAGTGATTTCAAAGCGATCGATAGGTTGGAGACGAATTTCGCTGGAAATCGGATGCTGAAGCCATTGATGGATGTCTCTGGAGCTCGAGAGATTGTTCTACAACCATGGCAGCTTGGGCGCTCATCACAGCCGATCGCTGCTACCATGTTTCAGTTTTAGTACTGACTTAATTTACCTAATCGGTTTAATTTTTAGATTTCTCTCTTAATCCGACTGACTTCAGTGAATTGGTTTCAGTGAATTGCAGATATCCTCTGCAATCTGCTTCTTCACTGAATTTTGTCCGTACCCGAGTTATAACTTATAACTGGTTTTACAATAAAGCAAAAATCACAATCATCAACTCCTTCTTCCAAGATTCGAAGATTTACCACCCACTTACACACTTGCACTCTTATATCAAGAAGCCACTGTTAAAAGTTTGTTTTGAAGGGTGAGTATGCTTGTAAAAATATACTTTTTCGGTACCCTAATCCATTATCGATTGAACATATACAAAGTGAGATTGTGATGTGAACATGAGTATATAAAGATAATTAAAGTTAAAGGTAGTATGAAAAATATGATCATGATACGAAGAAAGAAGAACATTAAAAAGAGAATTTTATTTTGTTCTCTTTGTAATAGTGTATAGATTGTATATTTTGATTAAGTTGTGCTATGTTTTAGTGGGGAGTTTGATTTTCTTGTTTTCTTTATGCATCTTGTATTTCCATCCCACCATGTTTTGTTTGGCACCTTTAATCATATTCTACTTGCATATGTAAAAATAAGAAAATAAAACCCCATTCTCAATATACATATGGGTTTGACTATATTTTAGAAAAAGGCACCGTCAAGGATGTCATTTGCTCACGCCTTAATCCCATTGTTTTTTGCTTTATATGTGGTTGGACTGTATGGAATGCTTTATGATGTGATCTCATTGATTTTTTGCCTTAATTTTATTTACTTGTATCAAATCCATATTTGCTTATATTCTTATTCAATATCTAAATTTTATCGTACATTTTTTTTACCAGAATTGCTGATTTTAGTCTCATATCACTACCATAATTTTTTCATATATATATATGGATTACTTTTGAAATGCCCAAGAATCCTTATTGGTTATACTTGAAGTCATTAATAGAACCATGAATACAAAAACTATTTTTTTTCCTCAGCACAAGAGTCTTGAGGAAGGTTTTTATATATATATATATATATATATATATATATATATATATATATCCTCAGTGATGATAGTCCAGCCAAGTCCTCTCCTCTGGTTCGTGAGATTGAAGTTTCAGTGATTTGGGGAGGAAAAAGAATGAACAAATCCCGGTGGAGATTGACCAGAGAAGTCATCACAATAGGATGCATAGAGATTCTTCAACAAATTTCCAAGTTCCTTGAATCAATCAAGGGCATAGAAAGCTCCTCAAATTCTGATAAGAGATCAAGGAGTTCAAATCATACCCTTTAATATATCACACCAATCACCATTATTCAAGTCAATAAGATATAATACTTGATGAATCCTTTTTTATATCAGAAGCCATCCAACATGTAAAACTACTCCCTTTCATACACAAAGTCATAAACATACCATTTTCATCAGCAGTTAAAAGAACTTCACTGCAAAAGCTCACTACGGAGAGACTAGAGGCAAAGCATATATATATATATATATACTTAAGAGCACATGTGCAATCAGATTCTATACCATGTCTTTGGCACAAAGACAAAGTACTCAGGTTTAGCCTTGACTCATGTTCCAAAATTCAACTTCAAGTTCGAGAACCTGTAGTAAAGCCACTTCAGCTCTTGCTACTACATCTGGCGGGGCCTTCCCTAGATGCCTGTTTGCAATGTTTTGGAGAGAACGGCAGTATTGACCGAAGCCATCGTTGCCCCATCTTTGGCAAGTCTCTTTTAGTTCAGGGGGAGTTTTGGAGCCATCTTGCAAGCAGAGGGCAAAGCCCTCTTGATAAACAGCTTCAATGGCCCAAAAGGCTGTGATGGCTACTGTGTACTCGACCTGCGGGCTCATCAGGCTCTCCAGAAATCTGTAGCACCATGCATACCATTCAATGACCTAAATTGTAGTAGTCAAGCATGTGTTGAACAAATTTCTAATGGTGGATACAATTCTTTCTAGTGGTTTGCTTCATATGTTTGTTTTGGAGAACAAAGTGAACATGAACATGTTATCCTAAGCTTTCAAGCTCAACTCAATTCTTCTCTTTTAAGCTCCTAAATGTTATGCATTTGATTTTTAAGAAGGCGCCTGCATTGTAAATCTATTTTTTATTTTTCTTTATTTTTTTCTTTCCTTCTATCTTTCCTTTCTTATTCTCTTTTCCTTAGACTATGTTTAGTTCCGAAAATTTTGATAGAAAATATAAGGGAAAGAAAATAGGAAGAAAAAGTGGAAGGAAAGAAAAAATGAAAGAAAAATAAAAAATAAATTTAAAGTCAATAAATTATTTTTATATACTTCTTCAAACTTATTATCTTCTATTATATAAAGATTAAATAATTTTAAAATACATAAATTTTAAACTAATTTTAATTATATTTGATTTTCTTTTGTATTTTAGAAAACTATTTTTCTTAATATTCTTTTTCTTTCCTTAGTACTTTCCGTGAACCAAGCGTTACACATTTGATTCCTAAGAAGCATGGGTGCTCACATCTTAAATCTGTTTTTAATTTTCTTTTATTTGTTCTTTCTTTCTACTTTTCCTCTCTATTTAATTTTCTAAAAACCAAGCATAGCCTAACAAGAACTCCCATAGTCACAGAGGAATCAACCAGTTCATACCTAGTAGACCAGTTACAGTATGGAACTTTCTCAATTGATTATTTTATTAATTGAGAGAATTTTTGCAGACCTTTCAACCCTTCAAAGACACAAATAAACATGTATGAGAAACAGACATTCACAGCAATCACCATAATTCCATAGATCAGAGAGTAAATACCTCAAAAGTAAGGAAATTCAAAATACTGAAAGCTACATAAGATTGATATCCAGGAGTAGTGTTATGTCAAGAATTTGTACCTGCAATACTCCTGGTTGACCTTCTGAGGAACAATGGTAGATAGCTCAAGTCCCCACTTAGAGGCTTCTTTCTTGAACCAAGCAATCTCATCATTCAGAGAAGCCATACCACCCAATATGACTTCCATATCAGAACTATTATCCGACTCCTTACAAGCTTTAAGCAACACACTTGCGGAAAATGGAACAAATGCCCTAACAAATATGTAATCTTGTCCCTGCATTTCGAATTTTCCACGAGGTCAGTGTTCAATTTCTGGGTTAGGGTTTAGGTTGGTCTAATTTTACTCATCAGGCCCCAAATTGTTTCTGATACGATAAAATTGATGAAGGGAAAATCAATGAGAAAGAATATGAATCCCTATTGTTTGGTTGAAGGGAAAATGTGATAGAAAGTACAACCGAATACAACATGGTGGAAATTTATTCACTTCGAATCTCCCCACGGAATTTGGAAAAGAAGAGGGAAAAAAAAATTGTCGGAACAGATTCAAAATATGAATTCATCGGAATGAGACGTTGCAGTGAACTGAAATTTCTTAAACCCCAAATCCAGAAAAGCAATTACAGAGTAAAAGCGAGAATACCAGCCATCGCTTGAAGGATGAGAAGTCGATGGTTCCATCGCGAATGCTGAGAATCAAAGGATGTTTGGTAGCGCGGATGTAAAGCATACGGTGCTTCTTCAGCCATGTCTCTATCACTCCGCCGCCTACCTCCATTTTCTTCGCCTATGTTCCTCTCACTTTCTCTTCAGCGCCAGCTCTCTGGAACTGGCGGCACAGGCTTTGAGGCTCACACCTCTTTTCTAAGCTCAGACGTGGGCAGCATGCAAAATGAACGACTGGGGACTCCGAGATTCCGTTAAAAACAACCCATTTACCCAAACAAATATACGTTTTATCTTTCATTTAAAAAATAAATAAAAAATTGATTGAAACTACATTTTAATAATAGATTTTAATTTGAATTAAAAAATTGCTTATCAAAACTATGATTTCAATACATATTTAAAAATAAAATTTGAAAATTTGATTTTTGATTTTTAAATTTATATTAAGACTATATTTGAGTAAAAAGTAAAATTAACTTTTTAACTTGAAAAAAAAACTTAAGTAGTGTTTGTTTTTTAATTAAATAGAAAAAATTAAAATATTTAGTTGAATAGAAAAAAATCAAAATATTTAGTTTTTTCTATTAAATTAAAAGTAACGTGTCGATATCAGTCAATATAATTAAAGAAAATTTGTTATCAATGAATTCGATTTTATTATATTGATTGATATCAACATATTATTTTTACTTGAATAAAAAAAACTAAATATTTTGATATTTTTTATTTAAGTAAAAAACAAATACCACATTAATTTTCATATATTTTGAAATTATTATTTAAATTATAAAATTAATTGATTTAAGCAAATAAAAAGATTTCATGTTTGTAAATCTAATTTCATCCATTTTTATTTTAAATACCCTTTAATATATTGATTATTTATATGTGTGTTTAACAAAAAAAGTTATTTCATAAGAGAAACGGAAAAATATGTTAAAAAATATTTAATTTGTATATTTATCATATTTTAACCAATCGAAACTGTAACGACCCATTTTAACTTATCATCACATTTATTAAAAGGTTGATTAGATGGACAAAGGTACACGTTGGGTGGAAGATTGACTCTGATATCCTTTGTGTCAATCATATTAAATAAATATAATAAATTTTCATAATTTTAAAATACATCAACGCATTAGGAAATGTACACACATATACAGTTAAAATTTTTTATTCTTTCTCCTTATCTAACCAATGTTGCCTATCATAAAACTAGTGATATGTTTCTTACATGCACTTGAGAATTGTAACTAAACTTAGAAACTAGCAGTCAATTGGATACGAATCCACATTTCGAGTCCTTTCTTTTCACGTCGAAGGAAATTCCAAGCTGAAAGAGAAAGAATTGGAGTACCTCTCCACCCAATTAGTAGGCATTTCTGGTTCATATCTAGAGTGCATGAACTCCCACAAGCAAATTCTTTAGCCACCAGACTTGCTTGGTGCAAGGATGACTTGCTCAGCTCCGTCTCCACCATTCCAAACCGAGCAAAAAACGCCCTCCAAACATCTATCTTCACACTTCTCACCTTCCTTTCGTCTCCATCAGCTGCCACAATGTTTCTAATTCCATGCCCGAAGTACATATACTCTGTAATACTTCTATTTTCAAATCCTGGTTCAAACAAGCTTCAAGACAATCGAAGAATGCACTGAAGTAGAAAAGCGCTTCAATGAAACGGTTCACAAAAACCAGAGAATTATGGTTTGCTTCAACTTCACTTACCACCACTACACATGGATCAATGCTTCTGATTACTCTCATCAAACACTCCAGCCTCTCCGGCTGTGCAATCATGGCCTCAGCGACGCTGGAGCGTAGACAGCGATTGCTTCATCAGCCTCTATCTCAAAGAGATCTTCTTTGAGATACAACATGTTTGATACCATAACTAATTTCGAAGAAAAGGGTAAGTTCATGGTCTGCGCAAAGCTCACCAACCTTCTACCTGTCTCCTCGATTTTCTGCCTCGATGTTGTTCCAACAGCGGTAATATTAAGAAGCTCAAGGCGGCATTCATACCTGACTGCAAGAGCTGCATCAAGATTGTCCACTGCACGCCACTTCTGATTTCGAGATCGATCAAATGAACCCTCTTCGCCTCGGCCGCATTCTCTAGTATGACTTGGATTCCAGTGAACCGCGCAACCTGACTGAAAGGAACTTCTTGGTGATTTGCAAGGAGGGTGGGGTTTAAGCCCATCCTTGACTCTTCTGGATCAAATGACTCTTCACTTCTTGGGGACTTGAATCTGATTCTTCCGGTTTCTCTATGAATCTTCTCTCGAAGAGCTTCAGAGAAGTGGTAAACAACTCTTTGAACTGGATTCCTAGTACTGGAAGAGAAGTAATCACACTGGTTGAGCATTCTGCTTGCAGCCTCGAATTGTTGATTGACTACTTTCTCAACAGAAGCCAAAAGGACTTCAGCGAGCCTCACGTCTCTGCTCTCCTCCTCGGAGAGGCCAGAGAAAGAAAGGCCAAATGGATGGCTAAGCATGGAGATACCATCACTGCTTTGGAAAGACTGCATGAACCTTTCTCCAGCCACCCGCATTACTTCTTCAGTAGATAACCGTCGCCAAGCTGCTTCACTGCTTGCTGTATCATGCTTTGGCTCATTCAGCTTTTCCTCATTCAAGAGTCTGATCCCACTTCTGTAATTCTTGAGAAGCTCAAGCGAGGTTGAGGAAAATGGGCAGCCCTTCTTCTTCTTAGGCTCAACAAGGTTGGGAATTCCAGTTGGGGTTCGGCTCGGATTGATCATGTAGTCCTGGCATAATTGAATTGGCTGAGAGACCACATCAAAATGAAGATCATCAAGAAACTCATAATCCAAAAATGATTGTTTCTGCTGCTCATCCTCTTGTTGTTGATACTTGGACAGTAGAAACCCTTCATCATCTGCGTTTTCTTGATCGAATCCGAACCCGAAGCCAGAACAAAGGTTATCACTGTTGGCTGATTCTCCCCCATCTCCTGCTCCATAAAACTGAGTTTGATTCCCTTTCTTTCTTCCTCCACTGCTTCCCAAAATCGCAGAACCATAGTGATAGAAACCATGATCTACGCAGCGGAAACAAATCATGATGAAACAAGCATGGAGGCAAGCCAAAACCATATGTAAAAGACTGACCTTTTTCTCTGTTGAAAACGCCCACAATCTCCTACAATCTTCTGCTGTTTACCTTATCAATTTCCGGACTATGATTTCTGAGTGGGCAAAAAAAAACAATAGCTAGGGTTTTGTCACTCTCTTTTCTGTTTCTAATATACCTCTCTTCGATGGGAACAAGACCGCTTTCTTAGAAACTCTTAAGCGTATAATTTGCTTCAAGAAAACCGATATAAGCGTGACTCCCTTTCCCTTAAAATGCTCATTTTAAATAAATTAGATTATCTATTTTTAATTAAATAAAATTTAATTAAAAACTAATCTATCATTTATTTAAAACACATAATTCATGTATAGTCCAAACAATTAAGGCACAGCAGGGACCGCAAAAATAAAATTAACAAGGCTACTAATTATAATAAGAATTCATACAGGACCAGTATATTCTCATTATAATTAATCACAAATTATACCACTAAAAATTCATGATTGAACTCCTTATTAATTTTACAATTCCATTACATAATAATTTATGTTTCCCACGTTAAGATTACAAATGCTATTTACATCAAACAAATTACTGACAATTTATTTGAGTAACAATAGATTTTCAAGATTGTTGCTTAACTTAATTTATGTGTCGGATAAAAATCCACCTACAGGGTTAACACTATGAAACCTTATAAGCTTACTTAAAATGCATCATCAATCTCTATACCGAGACGTGGATTCAATCATTATTTAATACATCGCGAACATAAAGCGTCTTTGTCCAACTCATCAAGTCTTATCGCTCTAATAAATGACACTCACTCTTTAATGAATCAAAACACAAGACATTTTATATTTGCTCATATTAATTAAATCATGATTAAAAACATAAATCTTATTTCTAATGTCCTAGAGAATATGTTTTAATAGTCAGTACAAAACATCCATTCTCTACTTGGTCCAGTTAGTTATATATAAAATATACTAACACAATTATTATTAAATTATGTCGAAAGATTAATTTATCTAATGCAAATCTCCAATTAAATACAAAGAAATAATTGTTTATAGAATGACATCATAATAACATACTATTAAATTCACGCTTATGCATGGTTAATAGTATATCTCTATCAATCTCCCACTTAGACTTATAACCATGCATCTGCTACTTTAACCCCCATTCCTTCTACATGTCTTTCAAAAGTCGTGGACGATAAGCTCTTTGTAAAAGGATCTGCTAGGTTGTTTTCCGATGCAATCTTCATCACCACCACATCACCCCTTTGAACTATGTCTTGTATCAAGTGATACTTACGCTCTATGTGTTTTGCCCTTTTATGGCTCCGTGGCTCTTTTGAGTTTGCAACCGCCCCGCTATTATCACAATAAAGTGTAATAGGCGATTGAACCGAAGGAACCACACCTAGATCCAAAAGGAAGTTTCTAAGCAACACAGCTTCCTTGGCTGCCTCAGAGGCTACCACATATTCAGCTTCCATGGTGGAGTCAGCAACACAAGTTTGCTTGATACTCCTCCAACTAATGGCTCCATCTCCTAAGACAAAAACATTTCCCTAGGTAGATTTCCGAGAGTCCTGATCAGATTGAAAATCTGAATTTGTATACCCTATAGGCACAAGATTTTTTGACTGGAAAACTAACATATAATCTCTAGTTCTTTTTAAGTACTTGATTATATGTTTAACTGCAGTCCAATGTTCTCTTCCCGGGTTAGACTGAAATCTGCTTACCATGCCAACAGCAAAACAAATATCGGGTCTAGTACACAACATCGCATACATGAGACTTCCTACTGCAGAAGCATAAGGAACTGCCTTCATGCTTTCTATCTCTTCAGGAGTCTTAGGAGACTGATCCTTATATAGAACAATTCCATGTCTAAAAGGTAGAAAACCCTTCTTTGAACCCTGCATGTTGAAACGATTTAGAATAGTATCAATATAAAGTACCTGGGATGAGCCTATCATCTTTTTCTTGCGATTTCGCATAAGCTTGATCCCAAGAATATGAGCAGCTTCTCCCAAGTCCTTCATATCAAAACGCTGAGACAACCAGTCATTGACCGAAGTCAACATACCTATACAATTTCCTATAAGTAGAATATCATCCACGTATAGTACCAAAAACACTACCTTCTTACCATTCCACTTCTTATACACGCAAGACTCATCATGACACTGATCAAAACCAAAAGTCTTGATCGTCTGGTCAAAACAAGTATTCCAAGATCTAGATGCCTGTTTAAGGCCATAAATGGACCTATTCAATTTGCATAGCAAATGTTCTTACCCATTTGTTATGAAACCTTCTGGTTGCTTCATATAGATGCATTCATCAAGACTTCCATTTAAGAAAGCTGTCTTGACATCCATTTGCCAAATTTCATAATCAAAATAAGCTGCAATGGATAAGAGAATTCTAATAGACTTAAGCATGGCTACTGGCGAAAAAGTTTCCTCATAATCGATCCCTTCTTTCTGAGTATACCCTTTTGCAACAAGCCTAGCTTTATAAGTTTGCACTTTTCCGTCTATAACTCTCTTTTTCTTATAGATCCACTTACATCCAATGGGTTTCACCCCTTTAGGTGGTTCTACAAGTTCCCAGACTTGATTAGAGTACATAGACTCCATCTTAGATTTCATAGCTACAAGCCACTTATCAGCATCTTTATCTTGTAGTGCATCGTCGTAACATACTGGTTCGGTATTCACTTCTTCAGGGATTCTATCAAATGCTTCTCCCAAGAGTGTATATCGAACCGGTGGTCGTCTTGTTCTCCCACTACGATGAAGTACTACACGTTGTTCAACCACACTTTCATCTTGTTGTGGCTGTAAGGCCGGCAAGTTTATGACTGGTGGGACCACATCCTGTACATCATCAATATGTTCTTCAAACGGCACATGTACTGGTGCTTCAACATTTTCTTCATCACCAACAGGCAATGAAATGTCAGAAGTTTCAAATTCCGGTCCACTAACATTTCTCCCACTACGTTGAGGTAACAGAATGTCAGCTCCGACCATGAATGGTTCAGGTTCATGTTCTGATGGAAAAATTCTAGCTGGTATGGTGTCTCCTCTTAACTCATTTAAGGCTAATTGGCTTTTGGGAATATGGTTTCTAATATAGTCTTCCTCAAGATAATGTGCATTGGTGCTAACAATGATCTTTTTATCTTTAGGACTATAAAATAAACCATCTTTCGTTTCTCTAGGATATCCAATAAAAAAACATAATTCTGTTTTTGTTTCCAACTTATCTGTTTTCCCTTTCAACACATGTGCTGGACAACCCCACATCCGAACATGTTTCAGGCTGGGCTTACGTCCAGTCCACAGTTCTGTAGGAGTCTTAGGTACTGACTTAGAAGGAACTAAATTCAGAATGTATGCTGCTGTCTCAATTGCATGTCCCCAGAATGAAATTGGCAAATCTGAATAACTCGTCATTGATCTAACCATTTCCATAAGTGTCCTATTTCTTCTTTCTACTACACCATTCTGTTGTGGCATACCAGGTGTAGACAACTGTGAAGTAATCCCTTGTTCTGATAAAAAGCTAATGAATTCCCTAGAGATGTATTTTCCACCACGGTCAGACCGTAATGTCTTGATATATTTTCTATGTCGCTTCTCCGTTTCTGCCTTGAATGCTTTGAATTTCTCAAAACACTCAGACTTACGGCGCAATAAGTAAATATATCCATACCTTGAGTAATCATCTGTGAATGTCACAAAATACTCAAAACCACCCCTAGCTTGGACACTCATTGGACCACACAAATCAGAATGGATTAATTCAAGAACATCGTTGGCTCTATTACCCTTTAAGGGAAAAGGTCTTTTAGTCATTTTTCCTTCTAGACAGGATTCACACGTTGGTAGTGCTTCCACTCTCAATGAACTCAAAGGTCCATCTTTAACCAACAGAGAAATTCTATCTAAATTAATATGACCAAGTCTCAAATGCAAAAGATAAGTATAGCTCAATTCAATAGGACACTTTCTTTTCAATGGAGCAACAATATCAAAGTTATTTACTTCAGAATTAGTAAGTTGCAATTCAGGTGTAACTTTAAGAATATATAAACCATCAGTTAAAGAGCCAGAACATATCATTTGTTCTCTAAATTTAATAACGACAAAATCATCATAAAATTCATTAAAACAAACAGAATATCCGTTCTTACTCAAACTAGAAACTGAAATCAAATTCCTTCTAATCGAAGGAACATACAAGACATTCTTTAAAAACAATGTTCTATTATTCTTAAAATTCAAAGCAATGTTTCCTACAGCTAAAACTGCAACTTCAGTGCCATCTCCCAGAAAAATGTTCACTTCCCCTTTACTTAGCTGGCGTGTTTCCTGAAACCCCTGCAATGAATTGCAGACATGATTAGTGGCTCCTGAGTCTACACACCATTGGTGTGTAGTCAACACCGCTAAACAAGTTTCAACAACCAGTAAATGAAAAGGAGATGTACTTTGCTTTTTCTTGGCTAGCCATGTCGGACATTGTAGCTTCCAGTGACCAGGTTGCTTGCAGTGAAAACACTTACCTTTCGGTTTTTTCACAACACCATTTACACCATTAGCAGCACCATTGTTGTTCGGCTTAACATTTTTCTTTTTCTTACCTTTTTTCTGGACAGATGAAGAAGCTCGCTCAATGTTAAGCACAATAGGTGCAACTCCTTGCTTAATAATAGTCTCAGCAGCTACCAGCTCATTCAGCAATTTAGACAGAGTAAAATCCATTTTATTCATGTTATAGTTCAAACGAAACTGCTGAAAACTGGGAGGCAAAGTGTTCAAGACCATCTCAATCTGAGTAGCCTTGTCAACTTCAGCACCTAGAACCTCCATGTCATTCAGAAGACTCATCATCTTCAAAACATGAGTTCTTACTTGAGTTCCTTCCTCCATTTTAGAAGTCAGGATCTCCCTTAGTGCGTTCTGCCTTGCTGCACTAGTTTGGTCTCCAAACATCTCCTTGAGATTTTATAAGATGTCATAAGTTGTATCCATTTTCTGATGCTGATGTTGCAAAACATTTGACATAGATGCCAAAATGCAACATCGCGCCATCTCATCAACTTTAACCCATTTCTGGTGAGCCTTAATTTGATCTTGAGTGGCACCTTCACCGGGTTTTTCAGGACACACTTCACTGAGCACAAACTTATATTCTTCTGCAGTAAGCAAAATGTCCAAGTTTCTTTTCCAATCAATATAGTTAGGACCCTCAAGCTTGTTTTGGGTTAGGATATTGGCTAAGGGATTGAAAGATGTCATTTTGTCACAAGATTATGCATAAAATAAAATTACAGCAATTCAATAATAATCCAAAACTGAATTTAAATCAAGATTGCATAATAACAATAATGACAGCAAAATTCATATATGCATCATAACATCCATGGACAGTAATCTCGATGGGAGAATTAAACTAAACATATGTTATGCATATAAAAGCAACATAAGATCAACATGTACCACTCGATGGGAGAAAACATGCCTCTTAAATATAAATGTGAAATTATAACTTCTAGTCTATGTCCCTAATTAATTTACTCAGATAGAGAGATAAATAAATATAGACAATACTAGAAGAGTTACAGTGATTACATCAAAACATATCATCTGCCGATGAGGAAGAAAATGTAAGTAATCACAACTAGCAACTCTTGAAATACTCACAAATTAATGGAAATAAATGAGCTGCTGGTTTACTAAAACATTCATGTTATCAAAAACAAAATTGCAGCAAGCATGTTATGATTTGCGATAGAAAAATAACCTTTTAAAAATCAGTAATAAACACCAATGTTCAGCCATATAGCATTCTAATTATTGTCTTTTGCGCAATCTACAACAGTACAATCTTATTGCAGAAACTCGCATGGCAAATCACCAAAATCACAAATGAAATTATGCATGACATTCAGATGAACAGCAGTGAACTTATGCACTTATATTTAAAAAAACTACAGCCATTATCACTCTTGATTTGCGATAATTAGAAGCATTCAACAATACAATATTATAATTGAAGCATTTGATGAAAACAGCAGCCATTAACATCCTTATATGGAATATAATATTATAATATTGTGGTAATGTTAAAAAACCCAATCTGCGTGTTAACATCAATGAACATATGCATATTCATATAACAACTACAACCATTATCTCTTGTGTTTTCAAAAATGAGTCTCTTTAATCCAACGCATATAACTCTGTTTTCATAATAAATCAGAAACCACAGTATGAATAATACCTCCAAACGAGGTTCAGACATGGCTTTGATACCAATTGATAGAAACCATGATTTACGCAGCGGAAACAAATCATGATGAAACAAGCATGGAGGCAAGCCAAAACCATATGTAAAAGACTGACCTTTTTCTCTGATGAAAACGCCCACAATCTCCTACAATCTTCTGCTGTTTACCTTATCAATTTCCGGACTATGATTTCTGAGTGGGCAAAAAAAAAACAATAGCTAGGGTTTTGTCACTCTCTTTTCTGTTTCTAATATACCTCTCTTCGATGGGAAGAAGACCGCTTTCTTAGAAACTCTTAAGCGTATAATTTGCTTCAAGAAAACCGATATAAGCGTGACTCTCTTTCCCTTAAAATGCTCATTTTAAATAAATTAGATTATCTATTTTTAATTAAATAAAATTTAATTAAAAACTAATCTATCATTTATTTAAAACACATAATTCATGTATAGTCCAAACAATTAAGGCATAGCAGGGACCGTAGGAATAAAATTAACAAGGCTACTAATTATATATAATAAGAATTCATACAGGACCAGTATATTCTCATTATAATTAATCACAAATTATACCACTAAAAATTCATGATTGAACTCCTTATTAATCTTACAATTCCATTACATAATAATTTATGTTTCCCACGTTAAGATTACATATGCTATTTACATCAAACAAATTACTGACAATTTATTTGAGTAACAATAGATCTTCAAGATTGTCGCTTAACTTAATTCATGTGTCGGATAAAAATCCACCTACAGGGTTAACACTATGAAACCTTATAAGCTTACTTAAAGTGCATCATCAATCTCTATACCGAGACGTGGATTCAATCATTATTTAATACATCGTGAACATAAAACGTCTTTGTCCAACTCATCGAGTCTTATTGCTCCAATAAATGAAACTCACTCTTTAATGAATCAAAACACAAGACATTTTATATTTGCTCATATTAATTAAATCATGATTACAAACATAAATCTTATTTCTAATGTCCTAGAGAATATGTTTTAATAGTCAGTACAAAACATCCATTCTCTACTTGGTCCAGTTAGTTATATATAAAATATACTAACACAATTATTATTAAATTATGCTGAAAGATTAATTTATCTAATGCAAATCTCCAATTAAATACAAAGAAATAATTGTTTATAGAATGACATCATAATAACATACTATTAAATTCACGCTTATGCATGGGTAATAGTATATCTCTATCACATAGCACTTATCTCCATTTCCATCAAAATCAAATTGCTCAAAAGAGAAAATAGAATCCGCCATCTCAAATGATCTGGTTTCTGAATTCCAACAAGCCTACAATTCTAATCATAGACGGACAGGAAGATTTCTTCCATGATAGTATCATAAATTCAATCGGTATAAACAATTGGAGAAACATGGTAATATACTTTGATGCTTATGCCGTACAACACCAAGAATAATAGTTATAATATTGATATGTAGAATGTATCGAGCATGCATTGATTTGATTATACAAAAGGGATTTGGGTTTGCAGGTCTTAAGACAAGAAATCTAGTGATATTTTATCATTTCTTAACGACTCATTCAAGGGTTGGATCCAAAAGGCAGTGAAAGGGCCACAATCAATTTGAAATATTTTACGGAATTTCCGGTCAGAATCTGCTAAGAACTTCAGCCAATAATGAAACAGAAAAGATAAAAATAAAAACCAGTCTGTTTGACTGTTGAGAAAAACTAGAAATAGAAAATACAGTAGAAAATTTTTAACCTTTGTATTATTCATTGTTTGGGTTACGGAAAAAGGAAACAAAAACAAAAACAAAAACCCACATTCAGTTACATCTATTCAATAGTGGATCCAAGAAAGAGGAATAAACGTACAGAGATATTTCAACAAGAATTATAAAGCATGAGGCTTGCTGATCACACTTAACACGTAATATTCAAATTTTAATCTCTTTTCTCTTTTTTTTTTTTTTTTTTTTTTTTTCAGTTTCTTAGCAACCAAACAAGGTGGTGAAAAGCAGGAGAGAGTTAAAGAAGAAAAATGACCCGGAAGCTGACATAAGTCACATAATTGATGATACAGACTCTTGTTTATTAATTTACAGAAAAAAAAAATTATAAAGCTTTGAGAATGACCTTGGTTTTGTCTGCACATTGCATTTCTTCAACCCCGGTTCCCCTTTCCAATGATTTAAAAACCGGACCGGACCGGCCGGTCACCGGACCGGTCCGGTTCGTTCATTTGGACCGGATGGGCATCGAACCAGGGTCGGACCGGTCGAACCGGCGGTCCAACCGGTGAACCGGCCGGTTCAATTGATTTTATTTTTTATTTTTAAAACAACATCAAAATGACGCCGTTTTGGAGTCCTATTTAAGCAAAGATGCAATCCTTCTCCATCTCCAGGCTGCGCCGCTGCAAGGAATCGCACTCCAGCTCCAGGTCCAGCCCGCGACGCCAAGGGATCTCACCGACGGCCTGCAGCAGCGACTCGGCGACACTCACAAGGTCTCGTGGCCCACGACACCAAGAGAGCTCCGCTGCAAGGGATCCCGCTCCTCCAGCTCCAGCCCGCGACACCAACGGATCTCGCCGGCGGCCTGCAGCAGCGACAGTCACAAGGTCCCGCCGGCGGCCCCCCCCCCCCCCCCCCCCCCGGCGTGGGAGTTTACCACTTTGCCCAGTGCCGAGTCTGCCGACAGTGAGTGCTAGTACTGTGGATTTAAAGTTTAAACTTCATTAAAATATTTGTTGTTTCTATACTATATAATAAAGCTGGAGATGCAATTTTGTTGTGATTGTTTTTGAACCTTATTTGACTTTTCATACTAAATTTTATTATTAGACTTCTTCAAGAATGTTTTCATATTAAATTTTGTTGTCAATATGTGTGATTATGAACTTAATTCATTGAGCTCTGTTGCTCATTCTCTAAATTGGATTTAAAGTTGGTTGAAAATCAATCATAGCTAAGTAGGAGGCCAATAAAAAATTAAATGAATAAATAAATACATCTAATCTCTATCTATTAATCTCATTTTACACGGTTATATAATCAAATGCACATTTTCCATTGGTATCATAGTGGGTCAAAACCATTTCCCAATCCCAACTTTTCTTTGGAGGATTATGAAACCACAAAGAATGGACTCTTTCATTTGTTATCCACCTTTCATCAATAAAAATAACAAACGCCAAAGGAAATTCAAGAAGAGATTTTTTTTTTTTGCATATAATGTCAAATGAAAAAGTTTAAAGCCAGTGAAGTTTTGTGTTCACCTCCATTGGTTAATAAAATTTTTTTAAGGGTTTTGGATGGTGTTAAGCCTAAAGAAGAATGAGATACATAAGATAATTCAAATAAAGAATGTAAAATGTTAAAGCCTTATACAATATTAATTTTTAGTGTGAACAATCCTGATGAGTTTTGTTACCATTAGCAAATCAACAAAAATGTCTAGAATATACTTTTGTCATTAAATGAAAAAAAAAAAACCCGAGTGCCGAACCACTATAAACCCGAGTTTGAATTCTCTAACTCTATCTCTTTCCTTTATTTATTTTGTGCATATATTATTGTGTGAAAAAAGTTTTTGAAAAACCCAATTCACCCCCCTTTTTGGGTATTTTCCTTAATTATTCATAGTCTTTGTTTTATCAGGATCAAAACATGCTTGTTATAATGATGGTTGTTCCTTTAGATAAATTTACCAATTGATATATGATTGTTATAAATTGTTGATGACTTGATTATAAATCATTAAATGGTTGATGACTTCCATTCTCTACGTTAATGTGATATTTTTGTTTCTAATTTCAGTAATTTGATAGAGAAATAAAACATGGAATCAAACTTGACTCCATCCTCTGGTCAAGATTCAACTACCAATTCTCAATCAACTAGAAGTAAGATCGATCCTGCATGGGAGCATGTTTTTGAAGAAAGATATGCAAATGGAAGGAAAGCTCTTATTTGTTTGTATTGTAAAAAGATTACAAAAGGTGGGGGTATTCATAGAATGAAACAACATCTTGCTGGAGTGAAAGGAGATATTGGTCCATGTAAATCGGTTCCTCCAGATGTAAAATTTCGAATGGAAAATTCTTTGCAAGAGTTTGTGAATTCTAAGAAAGCAGCCCAAGAAGCATATGAATGTAGAAATCCTTATGGTCCTAATGTGTCACAATTTGAAAGGGATGGGGCAGAAGGTGAAGAAGAGGTTCAACAAATGCAAAGTCCTATGGCAGCTAATAGTGGAAAAAGGAAAAAATCAACAGTGGATAAGTATTTTGCACCAAGAAATACTCAAGGAGCTCAACCTTCCATGAGGAGTGTACTAGCTGGGAAAGAATCTATTTGGAGAGCGGATATGGCGGTTGGGAGATTCTTTTATGATGCATGCATTCCTACTAATGCAGTGAATTCCTTCTACTTCAAGCCAATGTTGGATGCTATATCTGCAATTGGTCCTGGATATAAGGGTCCAAATTACCATCAACTACGGGTTAATCTTTTAAAGGATGCCAAGAAGGAAGTTCAGTTACTTGTGGACTCTTATCGTGCAATTTGGGCAAAAGTTGGGTGTACAATAATGGGTGATGGTTGGACAGATAATAGACAAAGAACACTCATCAACTTCCTTGTGTATTGTCCTGAAGGAATATCATTTGTGAAATCCGTTGATGCTTCAGACATTGTCAAGGATGCAACTAATTTGTTTCAGTTATTTGATGAGGTGATTGAATGGGTTGGTCCACTCAATGTAGTTCATATGGTCACTGATAATGCAGCAAATTATGTGGCCGCGGGGAGATTGATTTCTCATAAGCATAAACACATTAATTGGTCACCTTGTGCAGCTCATTGTCTTAATTTGATCTTTAAGGATATTGGTAAGATGGACCATGTTGCTGAACTTGTAAGACGTGCATCAAAGGTGACAATTTTTGTGTATAATCATGTTGCTTTGTTAAGTTGGTTGAGAAAAAGAGAAGGATGGACAGAGATTCTGCGACCTGGTGCAACTCGCTTTGCTACTACTTTCATTGCACTCAAGAGTCTTCATGATCATAAACATGACTTGCAAGCTTTGGTGACTAGTAAGTTCTTTGTGGACTCTAGATATTCAAAGGATTATAAAAGCCAAGTTGCAGTTTCCATCATCTTGGATAATAGATTTTGGAATGATTGTTTGATTGTTGTGAATCTTATGTCTCCACTAATGCGCTTATTGCGTATTGTTGATTGTGATGAGAGGCCTTCGATGGGATATGTGTATGAAGGCATGTATAGGGTTCGTTTGGGCATCAAGAAATTGTTTAACTACAACAAAAGACTATACAAGCCTTATACGGATATCATAAAGCAACGTTGGGATCAACAACTGAAGAAAAGCATTCATTCAGCAGCTTATTGGTTGAATCCATGTTTCCAATATGATCAGGAAAACTTTTGTAATAAGCCAAATGTTATTGGAGGTGTCATGGATGTTATTGATCAGAAAGTTCTGAAAGGCAAGCTTGAAACAATGAATGAAATGAAGTTATTTCGTGATCGATTGGGAAGTTTTGGAAGAAAACTTGCTTATTCTTCACGTGAAGTACTTCAACCTGGTAAAATATTATTATCATTTATTAGTATGTTTATTCTTCTTTATTAGTTACCTATTTATTATTTAATATTTTAAACTTGCTAATGTGTTTTATTTTTTTCTTATTTTTAATGCGAAATGGTAATTAGATGAATGGTGGAGGCTACATGGATATAGTGCACCACATTTGCAAAAGTTAGCCATTCTAATATTGAGCCAAACCGCATCGTCTTCTGGATGTGAGAGGAATTGGAGTGTCTTTGAACGTATACATACCAAAAGAAGGAATAGATTGGAACATCAAAGGCTTAATGATCTTGTATACGTTCATTATAATTTGCGCCTAAAAAATCGATATAAATGATTTCTTAGTTGTTTTGAATTTAAATTCTTCTATTCACAATTATGAATAATTATATGTTTTTTTTTTTAGGTTCTATAACAAGAAAAGAATCTATGATCCAATTGACTATGCATGCATTGATGAGACCGATTTTTGGGTAGTTGATGATGATCAACCAGCAGAGTTAGATGTTGAAGAATTGGAAAATCTTCTATATGAAGAAGGGTCAATTCCAATAAATGAAGTGGAAGGTTCAAGTTCTCACATTGGTTAGTAAAATATTTAAACTTATAAAAGTTCAATAATTATATTTTTTTTCTTTAAAAATGATTTATTGTTGATATATATTCAATATTTTTGTAGATAATGAGGATGGTGGTGACGTGGCTATAGAAAGGCTTGATGTGGAGAACTTTGGTTTTCCAAATGCTCATGTTCAATCTCCATATTCCAATTTCCAAAATGAATGAAGACATGAATTTTATATTTATTAGTATGCAAAAAACTTCATGAATATTCAAACATTGACATGTTATATTTTTATTTTGAGTAATTATTTAAGTGTTGTGGACCTATGGTTGACATTTGTATTATTTATTATAGACAATGTGTTAAGTTAACAACTCTTTGATAATTTGATTATTATAGGATAGTAATAGTTTGATTATTTGATAAATATTGAGTTTATTGACATTGTGAATGTATAACATCTTATATTGTGTTATAGATATTATATATGATAATTGATGACTTCTATAGGTAAAAAAATTTGTGACAAAACTCAACAAACAAAGTAGATGCTGTCAAAATTTACATAGAATTTATTAATTTTTTAATTTTTTATAATATATAAAATAATAAAATATATATTTATGACGTCACCGGTTCGATAGCGGTTCGACCGCCGGTCCGACCGGTGAACCGTGAACCGGTAACTTTTCCGGTTCAATGACCGGTCCGGTTCTGAAAACATTGCCCCTTTCTACAGTTCGTTCATGTTATTCTGGACGTGTTTCGCTGCGATGGGCCGGGCCCATCACAGGTCTAATGGGCTCAACTGATGTTGACCCATACCACGACAACTTGGGCGAGTTGGGTTCACAGTTGACCCAAGCATAACCAAATATGAAGCGCAATTGGCACACCATCCCAACCAACCCAACCCGATTTAACCCCGCCAACTGTTGAATCCAAGTCTCTCTCTCTATATATATAGATAAATTAAGTTGGACGAATCGAGTTGGGTTAGTTGAGCCTGAAACTCTTTTACAGTTCGTCCAAATTGACCTTCAGTTTCGCTGTGGTAGGCTGGTTCCTCAGTGGCCCAATGGGCTTCAACATCTCCCAATAGTAGGACTAACACGCGTTTCCAACACAATCAACCACTGGGCCCAAGGTCGGGCCCAACCCGTCAAAATGATTTCTGAGTCAATGCGGTGACTTGGTAAGTCGCCGTTTGCTAAAAACCCAGAGGGAAAAAGTTACAGCCAAATCAAGCCAATCAATGAACGCCACGTAGCAATTGATACTTCGGATGACGTGTCAAGTCAATAACCGAGGTCGTGGTGTCGGGACTCCAGCGCTGTCCATAAAGCTCCTCGCTTTCCCCTCATTTCATTACCGTATCCTATTGTGTGTGATCACTCACACATTCGCGCGCTGCGATTGAGCTGATCGGACGGCGGGGAACGGGTCATCGCCATGGCAGAGGACAAGTACAATCTGAAGAACCCAGGTGTGAAGAGAATTTTACAGGAAGTGAAGGAGATGCAATCGAATCCTTCCGATGATTTCATGAGCCTCCCTCTTGAGGTTCGCTTCCCAAACCCTAACTTCGATTTCGAAATTTTAAGATCTTTTCTTCTTCTGCTTCAATTTGGATAGAAATCATGGTTCTTTTGGCTGATTTCTGCAACGACCCATTTTAAATTAGGGTTCCGTGATTTTATTTTGGTTATTTTAGGTATTTAGGAATAAGCCACAATTGCTTGATTTTGTTTAATTTTATTCCGTGATTTATGCTTTTCATTATCTATGCTTTCCTTTTATTTTCGTTGAGTCTTAGATATAAAAATGGACTGGTGGCTTATTCCTAAATACCTAAAATAACCAAAAATAAAATCAAAATAAAATCACGGAACCCTAATTTAAAATGGGTCGTTGCAGTTTCTTTACTTTGTTTGATTTGGGGTGTTGAGTAGTTGTTGGTAGATGGGAAATGTGGAGTGTTTGGTTTTGATTTTTTATTTCGATGTGGCACGCAATTAGGGTTTTGATTCTTTGATTTCAACTCATTTTATGTCGAAATCTGTGTTATTATAAATTTTTTTTTATGAATTTGCCTAAATTTTAGATTACCAATTTTGCAATTCAACACAAATTTGTGAAGAAGCAAGAACGACGAAATCAATGAGACTGATATCTGGATTAGTATGAATTTTCGTGTTTAGTTGATGAGGGAGGATAAAAATTAAGGACATTGGGAGATTCAAAATGAGATTGCTTGAAGTCCCAGTTACTAGATCTAGGTTTAGGTTTTCCCAGGCTGAGAATAGGGATTTATGTAACTAAACAAGCTGGATGGAGACTGAGTGTTCATGTTGCCGACTGCGAATTGGTGGGATCAAGGGCTTTGTTGAGTGAGATGAGTTGATTTCTATACAAATAAAATCATGGACTTGGTATTTTGTTTGGGATTCCATTGCAATGTGCATGAACATTTCATAAAACACCTGAATATCATGTATCAAACTTGTAAATACGTTCTGTGGTAATGACTTTAACACGAATTAGTTTTTTTTAGAATGGATAAAGCGGTGACAAGGTTCTGATCTCTATTAATGATTCTGCTCTGTCTCTCAAAATCAACAACTATGCCAACTCTCATATATCACAAAATCCCTTGAAAACTTACCTGTAATCTCTAAAACTCTAATTCTCCCTAAATTTTCCATGCAACTACTCCAATCTCTTTTAATTGTGGGTGCACATATGCTGTGTACTGCCATCTTTAGTGTGTGTGTGTATCCTCACAAAGGGGAGCTTGATCTCTTTTGAGTGATTGCAGCTTGATGATCAATTATTTGTTTCTTTTTGTTTGTTGATTTTACTCTTAATGGAAAGTTTTCATGATAGGGAACCATGTTTAATTGTTGAAATTTTTGTTTTGAATGTGAATTAATTTGATGCGCATAATATGATTATGTTCAATGTCTCTAATTGTATGCTTTTGGTTTATGTTTTCAGGAGAATATATTTGAATGGCAATTTGCAATCAGGGGACCCAGTGATACTGAATTTGAGGGAGGCATCTATCATGGACGGATCCAGTTGCCTGCAGAATATCCGTTTCAGCCTCCTTCATTTATGTTGTTGACTGTAAAATATCTTCCCTTAGAAAACTCTATCATATTAACTTGCTTTTTCTTTGTTTTGGTATGTTCATATGTCATATTATTTATTTTTCTCTTAATATATTGCTATTTACCTATCAAAAAAATATTATATTATTTATTAATTTTTAGGATTGTATATGGGGTTTGGTTTGGTTTGTAAATTTTCATTTATATTTCACTTGAAACTTTCCATTGTTGAGATTTTCTAATCAAGTTTTCCTGCCTTGTTTCAGCCAAATGGTCGTTTTGAAACCCAAACCAAGATATGTTTAAGCATATCAAATCATCATCCTGAGCACTGGCAGCCATCATGGAGTGGTAAATTCTTCTATTTCTCTTAATGCTTTCTGGTGACTAAAAATTATGTCTTGACATCATAGTATAACCATGATTTTGATTGGGGAGAAGTGAGAACTATTGCCATGTTGCCTTCTTGGTTATTTAATGCAGCTGATTAAGGGTTTTTTATTTTAGAAACTACTAAAGCAATCAAAACAGCACAAATTGTACACATGTGAAGCAGGGTTGCCAAATGCATTCCTTTACTTGGATTGTGCTTTGGCCTTGGCTGTTCATGGTTGTTTAGGATTTTTGACTTGCTATAATCCTATCCTGAGTTTTGGGAAACAATTGTCCCAGCTTTAAGCCACATAGGGCCTGTCTGGTCTCAATTTATGGTCCCTTCTTTTTGTGGATGGAAGCGAACACAGTTTGATAAACTTTGGAGTGGGCCAGTCTCAAAGAAGCCTTGTAATATCTTAGTGCCACCACATTTTAATGGTTTTGCCAACAGTTGGAACACATTTTTGTTCTTTTTTATTTACTATGGGGCCAGGAACTGAATAAATTAGTATTTGGAATTATACTTGAAGAGAACAGCTGTAGTTTAATTGATTAGACGGAAAACTTTGAAACTAGTACCAGGACCTGTTCATGCTTTTGTTGTTTAGGGAAATAGGCTGCTTCTAGTCTTCTATCCTCTTGGAAAGCATGGGCAGGTCTTTGAAAAACTCCAGTTGCTTAGCAAAGTTGTTAATTGTCATGATAAAATGAGCTTTGTATGCATCTAAGCATCTTTTATGATCAACTTCGGACTGGGTACTTGTAGTTTAATATGTAAGTCTGCTGTATGTGCTGTGTTGTGTTGTTGTTGGCAGTTCGGACTGCTTTGGTAGCATTAATTGCATTCATGCCCACCAGCCCAAATGGTGCATTGGGTTCATTAGATTATAAGAAGGAAGAGAGGCATGCTCTGGCCATCAAATCTCGTGAAGCAGCTCCAAAATTTGGGACTCCTGAACGTCAGAAGCTCATTGATGAGGTATGTTTTCACTTTTCACAATAATTCCTAAGTTATAGCATGTAAACCTTGCAATAAAAAACTCTTCAACAATGCAGATTCATGAATATATGTTAAGCAAGTCACCCCCAGTTCCTCAGCTCAACTCTTCGCAGGCTCCTGAAGAACCCTCCACCAACAGGGAGGGCGAAGGACAGACGAATCCTCCAAATGGCAGTGCCATAGCTGCTGCAGATGAGCTTTCAGATCCAAGAGTGGCTGACAGGATAGTTGAGGAGGAACCACCGCAGGTTCCCTTGAATGCTAATCCCAGCCCTGTATCAAGACAGGCTTCAGCAGCGCGACTGCTGCAGAAGCCCATGCCAAGGGTTCAAAGGCAGGCTGATGATCGCTTGCTTACATGGGCTGCCGTTGGACTTACCATTGCAATTATGGTTCTTCTGCTGAAGAAGTTTTTGAAATCCAGTGGGCATGGTGCCGTTTTCATGGATGAGTCCTAGTCTCCTAAATGCCATGTGGATTGTGAATGTTGGCTTGATGTTTCATGAAGCATACAGACTCATAGTTTCTATGAAGTTTTTCATCCAACTGGGAACAACTTGTAGTATATTACCCAAGATTTTTCCTAATGATGGTAATAATAATAATATAAGCCGTAACCTTGTATGTTTCTTGCATTATTGAATAAAGACCTTCTATGGATGTTACAGGAAAACCCCTCTACCTCTTTATGTAAAGGTCAAACTCCTGTCGTCACAAACTGTCTGTAGTTTTCATTCTTTTCTCTAGTTTTTAGTAATGGAAAACACCAGGATGCCAATTTAGAAATTAATATTCAATTGACACCCAGCAATAAACTCAACCATTAGCCAACAACATTGACTACAGCCCAACAGAAACGTGTCCTCTCTTCCTTTTGAAAGTCGTATCATTTTCAAGTTCTCATTTTTGAAAATGAGAATTTTCTTGATGTATTCACTTGAATCGCCATCCTTCTCTCATCCAATTCCTGATCAATGCTCATTCAATTCATGGTGGCAGGTGGTCGGTATTGGCTGCTGTCTCTCTCTCTCTCTCGCTCTCTATAATGAAGGGAAAAATTGATGGGTGCTCCACCAATAAAACCAGCCAAAAAGAAATAAGAAAATGAGGCAATGAGACGAGGCTGAGAAAACAATATTTTGAAATTACAGTTGATGAAAAAGGCGAGGTGGCCCCCATCATTAGCCTCCAAAGTCATCTAACCTTCCCAAAGGATGTTTGAAAAAAAGAGGCTAAGACACGGAGCATATTTCATTCTACCCAAAAGCCTGAACTCCATTCTCATCCACTTTCTCAGACCATCTCCACAAATGGTCTCATCCATCTCCACCTTGGTCCTCCTCCTTGCCACCATTTCTTCGGTCACTGCCGCCACCGCAAATGACAATTACACCACCCTGCTCAGCCTCAACTGCAACGGTACTAGAGCTGTCAATACCCAATCATTCGATGTGAATTTTGTGGATGCCATGGAAATTATATCTCAGGAAATTGCCAGCTCCGGTTTTGGCATGGCGGAATCCGGTGAAAACGCTACGGACAAGGCTTATGGGCTCGGACAGTGCCTGAATTACCTCTCTAATGTAGATTGCAGGCTCTGTTATTCACAGAGTAGAGTCCAGCTTCCACTTTGCTTGCCATCAACTTCTGCCCGGGTTTACCTTAATGGTTGCTTCCTAAGGTATGGAAACTACAACTTCTCTGAAGAAGCCGTGGATGATTTGGATTCTGTGGCTTGTGGGTCTTCGGGGAATGTAACAGAGGTTGGATTCAGAGACGGGGCTAATGGGCTGATTCAGAATTTGACAAATGGTGCTTATGAAGATAGAGACTATTACAAAGAAGGGAATGCTACGATTTCTTCGGATGTCAAAATTTATGGAGTTGCTCAATGTTGGAGATCTCTGAATAAAAGTGGGTGCAGAGATTGTCTGGAAAAAGCAAGAGAGAAAATAGTTGGTTGTTTTCCTGCTTCTGAGGGAGCAGCTTTGAATGCTGGGTGTGTTGTTAGGTATTCAATGAATCCATTTTATGTGGCATCCTCAGCCAGCAGTGGTTCTTCTTCAGGTAATTGATCGATTCTGGTCCTCAAATTCTCCCAAATGAATCCATCTTCATTTGCTGTAATGCTTCCTCTTGATTTTACTTTGTCACCCCAAGTTGGGATTGGTTTATTTTCAGAGTAAGTTAAACAAGTGACCAGAAATTAAACCCAAGACTGAACAGCATGTTGCATTTATGGTTGTGGATAATACCCAGATAGGGTTTACAAAGACGGAATGATCTCTGACTCTAGGCTGAAACTGGTTGTGCCTTTTGTTTGGTTTCAGCAACTCGTCGTCGTGCGCTGGTTGCAACGTTATCGATTATTGCTGCAGTTTTGGTTATAGGGGCAGCTATTCTTTGGGGAAGAAGGCGACCTCCTACCAATGGTGATAGTGAAAGTAATTTTTACCAAGCAATTGAATGGGTTATACTGTTTATTGAGCAAAGGGTGCATTTGATTTCTTCCGTTAACAAATCTCTTTCTTGCAGACCCTGATGGCAGCTCAGAAATCCTCAGATTGATTTCAGAATCCCATCTCAGTTTCAAGTATGATGACCTGAGAAAAGCAACAAAGGACTTTGATCTGGGAAACAAGATAGGCCAAGGGGGATATGGTTCAGTTTATAAGGTACAAATGCAATTGAAAACAAATTATCCTACACTTAAGCTACATATTTATCATTTGAAACATAAGATTGAGGTGTGATTGATTCAGGGAACCCTACCTGATGGGAGGGAAATTGCGGTCAAGAGACTCTTCATCAATACAACACAATGGCTGGATCAGTTCTTCAATGAAGTAAATCTAATCAGCCAGGTTCAACACAAAAACCTTGTTAAACTTCTTGGCTGCAGTGTAGAAGGCCCTGAGAGCCTCTTGGTCTATGAATACCTCTGCAACACCAGCCTTGATCGCTTTCTTTTCGGTACCTATTGATCTGTGAATTCACCATCTTTTTGAACTTAGTGTAGAGCCTCTTGATCTAACACTTCAATCAGATTCATTTAGGAAGAAAGCTTTGGATTGGGGGAAGAGGTCCGATATCCTTGTTGGTACAGCAGAAGGACTAGCTTACCTCCATGAAGCTTCTGAGGTCAGGATCATTCATAGAGATATCAAAGCTAGTAATATTCTTCTAGATGAAAGGCTGAAGCCAAAAATCGCAGATTTTGGGCTTGCAAGGTACTTTGCTGAGGGTCAGAGTCATCTCAGCACGGGTTTAGCCGGAACTCTGTAAGAACCTACAAACCCTTCTTCAGTTTCACCATCCAGATGGATGTTTTCAATGACCCATTTCTGTAACTATGTTCTTTCTTAACAGCGGTTACATGGCTCCTGAATACGTCGTTCATGGGCAGTTAACAGAGAAGGCCGATGTCTACAGCTATGGAATACTTGTTCTGGAAGTACTCACAGGCAAGAAAAGTAATAGTTCCGTATCATCGTCTACTGAAAGCCAATCCCTCATTTCCCAGGTTCTAATTCACTCACCTTCAGAATAGTATAGGAAAAAACCGTTTACCAAGCGATCTTAATTTGATTTTGATTCTTTTGTGACAGGTATGGGGGCATTTCAATACGAAAACACTGATTCAAGTACTTGATCTTGATCTTCAAGACCAGTGTTCTGAAAAAGAAGCTATAAATGTGTTCCAAGTAGGACTGCTCTGCACACAAGCATCCCCTAATCTTCGGCCACCAATGTGGAAGGTAGTTGAGATGCTGACAAGTAAATCTAAAGATCTTCCATTGCCCACACAGCCTCCTTTTGTAAACGTCAAGGGTGTTGAACTCAGGAGCAGCGGCTCTGAGAGCTCGATGAAGGGCTCATCATCTTCAAAGTTCCCGGTTTCAATGAACCGGATGTCACTGAGTATTATGCAAGGAAGATGATCTTGAAGAGACAGCAGAATCCTAACTACAGATCTTGAGGCAATTGCCCTTTGAATTGGGATTGGTTTTTGGCATATAGGAGAGAAAAAATGCAGGTATTCCCTTTTTTACCAGCTGTTTTGAGCACCTGGGTACGAAACTACTAATAGCCAATTAATAATCAGATTCATTCATAGTTGAGTTTACTTGTCACACCTTGGTGGCGTATATTTGTGTGATATCCATGGTGTCCTCACCTGTGTATAAGTTGTCAAACTTGTACGTGTAAAAGAATTCATTTGATAGTGATTTTAAAAAACACTTCTAACATTTTTAACATTTTGAAATAAAATTTCTTTCATGTATTAGATTAGAAACACTTCCTAAAATTACTTTCAAATGCACTCTAACTGTAATAACTTATCACTTATAAGTGTTTAAGTGTCAAGAAATTTGAGTTGTCACTTGTAACGGGGAAAATAGCGTGGACTTATGCCCTGATTTGATAGATTATGAGGTTATTGAGTGCTATAACTTGTTTGTGTTTAAGTGCAATGAATCATTTCTTAATAAGGATCAAGACCTTTTCCTTCAAAAACTTCGTACATTCCCACATGTCATGACTTGTGTGGGTATTGTAATGGATTATGTGGCATGACTTGTGTTAATATTGTAATGAGTAGTTGAGTGCTAGTGGAAAACCATACGTTTAAGTTTAATGGAGATGTGAGTTGTTCTCTCAAAACCCTTTCACCCAATTAGAGTGCCCGAACCAAGGCTTTTTCTCCAAAATATGAGACATCATATTTGCCCCTAAACTTACCATCACGTATAGTCACAACCTATGTAGACATTGTGCAACAAAGCGTAATGAGTTGTCGGGTGTTAGACTTCTCTCGAAGATGTGAGATTCACCCTCAAACCTACCATCACATATAGTCACAACTTATGTTGACCTACAATGAACTGTAATGAGTTGTTAAGTGTTAAGACCTTTTCTCCAAAAGATGTAAGACAATGCATTTATCCCTAATTTAATCATCACAAATAGTCACAGCCAATGTAGACCTCATGTGCCCTTATGGTTTGGCACATGATGTATATGACTTTAAATTACTTTCACATATATTATATCAAAACCCTTAAAAGTATTATGAACTTCTTCTTGATGTGGGATCTCACTTTCGCCCTCTATACAAACACATTATTCTTGTTGTATAGTTCATAAAGTTCATAAATTGTCCAAACTTGCATATTTTTTATTAAGTAGGTGTTTGATAAGCTAATTTTATAACTTAAAATAACTTGATAACTTAATTTAAATCATTAAATAAATTAAGTGTATTGGGTAATATAACTTAACAATATGAGTTAAAGTAAAAAACAAAATAAATAAAAACAATTAGTTTATTGTTAAGTCCACGTCTTCATTTTACCTTTTTACTCTATTTGCTTTAGTTACCTCTATGATTTCTTTTACTATATCATGACTTTCATTATTACTCGACCTCTTTTACTCTACTTATAATTTATGAGAATAAATACATTAATTTGATAATTTAAAATAAATTTTAAGTTAATTTTATCAAACAACCTTAATACTTAAAGTAAGAATTAAGTGATAAATTTTAAATCAACAACTTAAATATATTTTAACTTAAAGTCAACTTAAATCATTAAATAATAAGTATTTAAGTTTTACCAAACATTCCCTAAAAATTGGCTTTAACATCAATCTTTACAACCCGTATAAATATATTAATATATTATCCACTTTGAACCAATGGTCCTCACAACCATAAAACATGTACACCTAAAACAACATTAATTCCAACAATAAGCACATATAGAGTAATGAGCTTTGGAAAGGGTGTTAAAAACCCTTCCTAATGCTTGGAAGTGTATTTCTATAAAAATTAGGTGTTTAATGAATTTTTAAAAATTATTTTCATTTTGATAAATAATTCTTTCAAAATGCATTTTTTTTTAGGATTTATATCCAAAGGCTTCATAATTTTCTTTAAATCAGAATCACTTCCAAATGGACTCTTGTGAGGATATAGCACGTTGATCTGCTGCAAATTCCATCTTAGTCTAAAACCACATTCTTAAGTCAATTCATTAATGTATTAATTATTGTTCTTGGTTATCAAAGTCCAATCCTCTCCTCTAATAATGATGCAAGAAAAAACCCCAGATAAGCCACCCATAAAGCCCATTGTATTTAGAAAAATCTTGAAAAAAAAAGTGACTTTCTGTTCCAAGCTTCACCATTCATTCCTCCGATCCTTGGACGGATTCCATCTATATTCTTGAACTGAGCTCATCAGGGTTGAATAATCCATCCAAGTTTCTAGTCAAAGAAATACATAGTTTAGAAGGAGGGGAGGCCAATTCTGGTAGTCTAGAATGAGGGGAGGCCAATTCTGGCTTGTCAACAAGTTTGGCAAGCTTTTTGACGTCTTCTTCCCAAAATACTTTTCTAGAGGTCCTTCCCTGGACCTCATGCTCTTCTTCCCAAAATACTTTTCTAGAGGTCCTTCCCTGGACCGCATGCTCAATCTGATATCATGACTGCGGAGGGCTCGTCAACCAGGAACCTCCAAGAGTGTCATTGGACCTAATCATGTTTTCTACTCAAACCAATCTAATGACTTGACATCATCAACAAAAACAACCAAAAATATCCTAAATTTTCAAAACAGATTCTTATAAAAACTATTTTCGGTCAAAAGTATTCCAAATGCATTTTCAAAGTTAAAAAAAAAAACAATTTTCTCTTCTAGAAAACAGAAAACCGTTTTCACAAACAGCAACCAAATAGGCCCATAAGTTTTGTTTTCACATTCTACTTCTTGTAGGGTTTGAAAGAGGTTTTATTTTGTTTGGCTAGGGACTAATGTGGGTGGATAATATGGCATGGAACCGCGTTTGTCTGGGCAATATAACAATGATTCATAACAAAGACGAAGCCATTGTCCAACTCATGGCTAGGAAAAAAAGGGCGTTTTCAAACCTCTTTGAGGGAGACTAGGCTAATCACTTCACAGAAAGCATCACCTACAGCAATAAAGATTCTATTTGGAATCATCAATAAAGAGAATGCAGGAATACCTTTTCGACTTTCAATAGCCTGAATATCTTTTCGATTTTCAAATGATGAATACCATCTTGGGAACAAATTAAGAGGTCTTTCTGGCATTCTCAAGTTACATGATGTATTGACAACAATCTGCAGATTAGCTTTGGAGGCACATTAGCAGGCAAGTAAAGGCCACACCTGTTCATGTATAGCCTTGTAACAGCGTAAGCTGCAGAGTGGAAGATTTGACTTGGAATCCCGATACTTGTATGCATTTGTACAATTTGGACCCACACATTTTTCACGTGGTGGTGGATAACTGATAATTCACACAATAAATTGCAAAGAATTCATCAAGACTTATACATGTATGATAAATTGCAGAGAATTCAAATGGTGTATTTGAATGGCAAGAAAAACATATGGATTCATACCTGGAGGGGACATGGTTGAATATATTTGGGAGACCAATATCTTCAGAAAATGTAACGGTTGTTCCAGTGGGACCCATGGTCCATCTGATAGTGTTGGATGCGAGTGCCACAGCGTTGGCAGCTCTCCCCTGCACATAAAAAAAAAAAAGGAAAACAAAAATAGAAAAAAATAAAACAAAATCAGAATGATGCTTAAAAGTTAGAAGCATGGGATATATCCACGACAATAATCACTTCTCTGGAACACCTGTGCTAATTCATCTCGCAGCTTCTTCTTCTCTTCCCTTTTCTTTCTAGCAGAATCTTGACCAAGTATTTTTCTGATTGCCCCAGCCTACAAAATAGAGAAATATAAGATTGTTTTCCCAAAAGCTATTTTTGGTTCTTAGAAAGTACTAG
Source organism: Vitis vinifera (assembly GCF_030704535.1). NCBI lineage: Eukaryota > Viridiplantae > Streptophyta > Magnoliopsida > Vitales > Vitaceae > Vitis > Vitis vinifera. The sequence goes on from NC_081809.1 coordinate 1,077,290, forward strand.
AGAAAGAAAAAAATGGCAACAAAATTATTTTCCCTGGTCTGGTTTTACTATGGAAAATAGTAAAGAAAATAGAACATAATTAAAATTAGTTAAAAACTTATATATTTTTAAATCTTTATACAAAAGATTTAAAATAAATGAAATGAGTTTGAAATATCATATAAAAATAACTTACTGATTTTTATTTTTTTTAAATTTTTTCTTTCCTGTTACTTTTTTTCTTTATTTTCTTTCCTTTGTATTTTCCAAGAACCAAACATAATCTAAATGTCACCAAGAAAACTAATGAAAATAAAAGATGAAATAGTGGCATACCTCAGCCTCCCTAGCTGCCTTTTCTGACTGTATCCTACGTCTCTGAGCAGCCTCTGCTTTCTTCAGTTGCTGCTCCACTTCAGAGAGTTTCTCCTTTTGCTCTATTATCAAGCAATCAACAATTTATAAAAATGTATAGCTAGATACAGGCACACATGCATATGCACAAGTTATCAAAATGGTAATCTCCAAAATGAATATGAAACAAAAAAAAAAAGGAAAAAAAACTTACTTTTGGATGAGGCAGGAGGCAAACCATTTGGTAGCTCAACAAGTCCTGCATCAGATCCTGAAAACGTATCTTTTCCAAATAGAAGGGCTTGTCTACGTGTTGTGAAAGTCATCTCCTTTCTTCCTTCTACAAGTGAGTCAAGAGATTCCTTTCTTGGCCTTTTCCTTTTAGCTTCAGGTTCATCGTCTGATGTTAGTTCTTCATCTTCCATGTAGTCTCTATCTTCATATACTTTCCCTGATCTAGACTTCTTTTTACCATCTTTACCCAACCTTGGCGAATTATAAGCACCAATGTCATCTTTATCTTCCCCTTGATGATCTCCAGCAACCTTGGAGGCATTGAGCTTACCAAGGTATCGGATTTCCTCATCTTCATCATCATCATTAAATCCCACGTCCAACATGCGTCTCTTAGGAACCCGCTTACTCTTACGAACTGGCTCAGATTTGTGTGTTCCATTCACAGAAACACTTCTGGAGAAATCCTTCCAAGGGACCCCTTGCAAGCCTTTCCCCTTATCTAGAGCACTGGATTGGCTGCTATCAATGTTATCCTGCATCATTCATATTTATACAGAAGCTTCAGCATACTTGAAGAATTTATTATGTGATGACAATCACAGCACAATAAAGGTTATTATATAAAAAACATTAGTATTGTACCATCTTTCCCATGCAAATGGACGGAAGGACTCATTTATTATATAGGGAAAAAATTAAGTTTAAAAAAAATGCATTGAGACCAGCCCTGTATAGCACATATTTTTGGCAGCCCAGAATCCTTCCTGCTGCCAAAGTGCTTTCCAGTGTGTTTGACCACTTCTAGGCAAAAAAAAAAAAAAGTGAAGGTAGAGTTAAGATGCTTTAGCACAGGAGATAGGGAGACAAGGTTTTGGAGCTTAAAAATGTTTTTCCTTTTTGGATGGTAACCTCTTCTCTGCATAGCTTTTCTCAAAAAATAAAAATAAATAAATAAATAGATAATAAAATATATAAAAAATTCAAATAAAATCAAATAAGCACTTCACTAGAAGCTGCAGCAGGCCCACTCTTCCAAGAAGCCAAGGCAAGCGAGTTAATTAAGAGTATTTAAAAGAGTTTCCTTACCATAGTTGAGAGCTCAAAAGTGTATATGTTAGAAATTAGATTGGTTGCATGACCATTATATTTTTTTTTACAAGCTTTATAGAACTAGAACCATTCCATCCACATAATCATCTACAAAAAGTACCTGAAAACTCAGCTTCAGATGGGGCTGGCGAGCATCTGAAGAACGTGAGGTTTTTGTGGCAAAAGAGCCATCACTGAAGGCAAACTCTGATGCAGCATTGGTGTGAATTGTTCGAGTAACACCACCAAGCTTGAGCTTTACCTTTTTCAGCTTGTTCTCGCTTCCTATTCCATCAGAAACAACAGTTGACTCCCTTGAATTCCAATTATCACCATTCCTTCCTCGGCCTAAATGGGCACCATCATTACCCACTTTAAAATCTGACCCATTTTTCAAATGATCATTTCTGTCAAATGAATTGATATCTCCAAATCCTCCGTTGTCCTTCCTGCTCCTTTTAGGGGCAGTTTCACCTTCACTCCTGTTTAAAGGTGGTGTCAAGGACAATGGGAAAAGATTACTGCTCTCTGGAAATGTTTGTGACTCAGGGCGTGGCCGTCGAGATATGCTGCTCCTCTTCCTCCTTATAGTGCAGCCTGCAACAGTGAACCCAGAGCCTCCAAAACATTCCATTGCTATACAAAATCTAACAGCAGGTTTGGAGCACCGATGCTTCTCAAGAATCAGAAATTGAGGGGATCACACTCAATAAACCCCATAACTGCAGCAGACCTGTAACGTTACACAAAGAAGCAATGGAACCAGCAATAATTTATAACCATCAGTCCCCATGTGTAAACCGGGCCATTATTAATCCCATAGCACCATAAATTGTGTAAACAACTGTGAAAGCAACCCAGTAAAATGACCTGAAATTCACAAAAATGCTCCATGGGATGTAATTTTATGCTTACATCAAACAGTTATGTTTTGGTGATCCACTGGGCAAAACTAGAAAAGCAAAGGAATTAAATTTTTTTAATCTTGGATTTTTCATAATTTGGGACCAAAGAAAACAAAAACCCACTCAAAGGAGCCTAAAAATATTACACAATTAGTGGGTTTAACCAGCTCATCATTTGTAAGCATATGAACAAAAATGTACAAAACTTCATTTCTTCAATTTTTCAGGCAATCAAACTGATAGTAACGAAAAAATATATAAGTTGAATTCGAGAAATGTAACTATTAGGAGAATAAGTTAAAGAGTAATAAACAGACCCCCTCCCCATCCAAAATGCAATAATAAAATAAATTAAATTGAAATAAAACCAAGTGCACCAACCATACAAAGATATTGTTAACTTTAGTGATAGGCAAATCACCAAACCGTGCTTGTTTCCCCAGAAAATAGAAATTTCTACTTTTGGGGGGACACTTTTGAGGAAAATCCAAACACTGGCTATAAAAGCTATTTCTAAAAGAGAGGAAAAAGCTTTATAGAGATAGGATAGGAAAAAGGAGTATGTTTCATAAAGAGTCATTTCCCTCTTGTTTCCTTGGTTCTGCTCTAACTTTTGGTGTAAACTCCAAAAACTTATTATGGGTTGGATGATTTTATCATGGTGCTGCAAGTGCACAAGGGACATGTTGAAGGTAAGGTTGCCAATGGAGCAATGGTAGACGATTCTACAATTGGAGATGGATTTCTTGGCACTCAGGGAGGTAAGTTCTTGTGTTCTGCTCGTATCTCCCCACTAATTAGGCTATTTTTTTTCATGGTGATTGTTAGAGTGCACAATACAAATTGTGGACCCAAATCTTAAAAAGTTTAAGCTTTTAGAAAAATTACTTGTTCAACATGATATCAAAGTCTTATCTGATGGGAGGTCATGTGTTCAAACTTCACGATCATATGTTTATAAAAAATAGAGAGTGCATGTGAGGAAGGGTGCAAGAATGCATGATATACATTGTGGCCCAAATCCTACAAGCTTAAGCTTTCAGGAAAACTGGTTATTCAACGGTGATGTAACCTCGAAATGGATGAACCATATAAATTGCAAGTTTTGTTATTATGTAAATAGATTTGTTTACTTTTTTCCCAATTTCAGGTTGCAAAAACCCAATGCCTTAAAAACAGGAATGCCCAGATGGATTGCACGAACCTTCAATTAGGTAATAAGTTTTATAGCCCTGAAAAATACTTATCGAGAAAAAAAAAGTTTTATAGCCCCGACAACCATTTTCTTGCAAACATAACCATATTTCATCTGATCAACTGCCAGTCCACTTGACCCATTCTTGTTTTAAGAAATCTGACATATTTTTGAGTTCACAACAAAATCTCCGTGCAAAAGGATTCTTGTTTTAAGTCTAAAATTTTAGCATTGAGGTCAAGCTTGGACCATCACCCAACTGGGTCGAACCAGTGAAGCAGGCGAACCATGAACCATCCACTTCCACATTGCTATGCTTAAGAACTAGTTTTGTTTGAACACTCCATTTCCAGCAACTAGGCTCAACTTGGCAGGGCTTTCAGCGTGATAGAAGTTAATGCAAAGCACAAAACTAGAACTAAATTGCCAACCTCAAACCACAAATGACAACACATTACATCAACAAAATAACAAATAAATAAACTAATAATTTAAAAAGGTAAAACACCACTCATCATTCATCAATCCAAACAAGGGAAATTAATGAAAGCAGAAATAGGATTAAATCGAGAGCCATCAACTAGCTTACAGAAACACAAAAAAGTCACAAACCCCAACATGCAAAACCAACTGAAACTCAAAAAATAAAATAAAATAACCAAACAAACAAAAGAGCAAAACCCACAAAAACCAGGAGACCCACCACATTTCAAAACTTCACCAAAATTATCATACCCATAACAGAGAAAAGAAAAAACAGAGATAAGGAGACGAGCATTACCTTGCCCAACAGGTCCAGAACCCTACGCCGCCGCAAAAAGAAGTTTCTAGAAGCAATATTGGGGTGAAAGAGAAAAGGGGTTTGAAGCTGGGTGTGTAGCATGGAAGCTAGGGTTAGAGTTTGAGGCTGAGTTTGGGCACTATGTGCCTGGTTTTGATAATGGTAAAGGTCATTTCTCATTTTCTCAATACCCATCTCCATTTATCCCTTTTGTATTAGTTTTTTTTTTTTTCTTTTCTTTTCTTTTTTCCTTCTTATTTATTATTCTTCCCTGTAAGAGTGACTCTGAGAGAGAAACCCACTTTTATGTTGCAGGGGTATATTTCTAGAATTTTCCTATATCTAATATACTTGCAGGTCAACATACCAAGATATTGACATGCGTCACGTACCCATGCCTCTTTCTTAGTTCTCTACTTTCAATTATAATCGTTAATTTCATTGAGGGTGTTGAGATGTGAATTCTTATAGGCCACAACAGTACAGTGATTTCCATCAAGACAAACAAACAAAAAAAAAATGGAATGGGGTTGGAGGATTCATTTGTTTTCCTTTTGTAATTTAAACTGGGGTTTGAGAATTAATTTTTAAAATAAAAATATGGAATATTGTTGGAAAGGATGAATAACTTTAAATTTTTTAGTGCAACACTGAAAATTTTTGGATTATTTTTCAAAATAAAACAAAACTTCAGAGATGACATTGATTTTTTCAAGAGCAATATTTTTCATATGTTTTGAAAATGTTTAATTTTTAATTTTTAATTTTGATTGTATTGTATTAAACCTTGACCAAGGTTACAATTTTTTTATTTTTTATTTTTAGCTTAGTGTTTCAATAAAAAGTGATGCTAAAAATATTTTTAAACTTGCTCCTAAGTTTATAAAATAAATTATATTAAACTTAATGTACAAGTAAATAGTTTTGGTCATTATATTATTATTATTATTATTTAAAAAAATGAAAGAAAAACGAGTTGTATGATTCGTGTAATAAAATATGTTCAGTTTTTGGTAAATTAAGGGTATTTTGTGATCATGATTTAAAAGTATTTTCAACATTTATAATATTTAGGTAAAAATTTTGAAGTGTTAAAAAAGTTAGTAACACTCTTTAGAATTAGACACATTAACATGTTTCTTCAAAAGCATTATAAATAAATTTTCAACAATAAAAGTGATTTTTTTTTATTTTTAAAAGTGTTTCTTAAAATTTGTCAAATACTTATTTTTTAAGGTTAAAAATATTTTCTATAATTAGTGTCAAACAAATTCTAAGAATGCGTTTAGAAGTAATTTTAAAAAGCGTTTCTAACATTTATAATACTTAAATAATAAAAAAATTATATATTAAAAGTATTAAAAATGTTTCATAAAATCACTACCAAATGGATTCTAAGAGTGTCTTTGACAATTATTTAAGAAGTGATTATAACATTTGTAATACTTGAAATTTTTTATTTTTCAAATATTAAAAATATTAAAAATATTTTTTAAAATCACTACTAAACATATTATAAGTGAGTTTGTAGTCAAGATAGTGCTATATAATATATTTTATTTTATTATTTAAAAGAGTGGTAAAAAATTATTATAAAAGTGATGCTTAAATCATTTATTCTTTATTCAAATAAATATTTTAATTATTTTTATATATACATAGACAAATTTTAATTAAATTAATCAAGAAAACAAGTTATATGCATTCAACAGAGGGATTGAACTCGATGTTGCTAATTTTCCAAAATAATAATAATAATAATAATAATAATAATAATAATTTAAAGCAAATTGAGAAGAAGATGATTATTAGCAAATCAGCAAAAATAAGATATTGAGAGAAATGCAAACTCTTTCAACAAGGAAAGAAAAATAATTTAGCGGTTGAATGCAATGAGTTTCATCTCCATAAATGCTATTAAATACTTTAATGTATTTTCAGCTTCAAGTCTCCAAAACCATCAAAAAGGGTTTGAATGATCAAGTAATTTATAGTTCTTATGATTTTGAGTCATTAGGATAAGTTTGAGTTTTGAAAAGTACTAACTAAAATAATATTTTTTTTAAATAAATATTTTTTCATATTTGGATGTCATGAAAAGTGTGAGAAAAAAATAGAAAAAAATTACAAGAAATAAATTAAAAATGAATTTAAACTTAATAAATTATTTTTCTTTGGTTTTTTTAAATTCATTTTACTTACTAGCTCTTTTATATAAAGTTTTAACAGTTTGAAAATCCATAATTTTTTATTAATTAAAATTATATTTTATTTTCTTTAGTACTTTTTATACGATAAATTGAACATGAAAAAACAACATTTTCCTCAATGCTTCATTTTACTTATATTTGGTTTACTACGAAAATTATGATAAAAAATAAAAATATAATTAAAATTAATTAAAAACTCATATATTTTAAAATCATTGATCATTACATAAAAGAGTTAATAAGTAAAATAAGTTTAAAGTAACATAAAAAATAATTTATTATCTTTAAATATAATTTTTTATTTTTACTTTTTACTTTTTATTACCTTTTAACTTTTTTCTTTCTTTTTTTTTTTCATATTTTTCCTCAAATTTGGTGGGAGCCAAATATAACCTAACCTCTTTTTTTTTCCTTCGATACTTTTCAATGACCAAAGCCTAAGAAAATGAAAATGAAAATTGATAGGATTTCCTCCGTGCAACCAATAATTTAATCTTTTTCCTCAAGTTTTTCATAGATGAACTAAATAGGAGTTTTTTTTATCTTTCTTTTTTATTTTTTATTTTCTCAAACTTTCTTAAAACCAAACATAACATTAAGAATATAATATTTAGCTTGATTTTAAGTTATTTTACAAATCACTTAAATGTACGTTCAGATAATTTAATACCATCAAAGGAAATAATATCTTTTGAGTAGAAAATAGCTTAAGCCCTTCATTGGTCTACCACTCAGAGTAAGTGCCAAAGCGGTTCACCTTCTATAATAATCACCATTAATTAAAAAAAAAATGTTTTAAAAAGGTAATTATAAATCTAAATATTTGCAATTACCTTTAATTATTTTTTAAGAATTTGTATCATACCAAAAAAAAATGAAGGTAAATAAATCCTATTCCTATTAAGTATCACCGTAATCAAAGAGTTATCTCTTAGATTTTTTCCCACTCAATGACATGATCTGAAATATTTTAGTCATGTATGATTTACTAAGGAAAAAAAAATTTAAAAAATGGTTTTCTTATATTTAATTTTACCATGAAAAATATAAAATAAAATATAATATAATTAAGATTTATCAAAAATTTATATTTTTAAAATTATTTAATCTTTGGATAATAGAGGTGAATAAGTAGAATGAGTTTGAGAAAATATATAAAAATAATTTATTAAGTTTAAAACTTTTTTTTTTTCTTTTCGTAGTTTCAACTTAGTGTTTAAATAATAATTGTTTTGAATACCGGACATTATCCACTATTTTGGACAGAGAAGAATTTCCCTTTTTTCATTCGGAATTATGATACAAAGCCCTCTTATTCCTAGTAATCTCTCATTCTCCTAATGCAAAGCGAAGACGTGACGTTTTCATACACAGCAAGCAGAACCCCCCCCCCCCCCCCAAAAAAAGTAAAAAAGACTTGCGAGAATTTATAAATATGATACAATATAACAGGCTAGAAGCCCAGATCCCAAACCTCAAACAGACCAAAATCAAAACCCAGAAAGCAAAACGATCAAGAAATAGATACATAGAGACTCTGAAATGGCAGGAAGAACCCATGTAAAATCTCCAATCAAGTGGCCAATGAAGCAATGGCCAGGCAATTGCTAGCCATCTGTCGAAGCTTGACTTCGTAGTGGAGCATCGGAGAACTCTTTCCCGGAAAGAGATCCTGGCAATCCGAAGCATCAGTCACCACTGCGCTCAGCATGCTATTAACTGCCCCAAAGTCACGAATGCCCAGGGCATCATTTGCTGCTTGCAGATTATCCAAAGCGTCACTGTAACTATCCTGGCAGTCGCTGAGGTTAGAGGCCGTGGTGGGGTTAGTGGAGGGCGCTTCCGCAATCTTCTGGGCCGTGTTCAGCGACAACTGGGCGTGTTGGGTGCAAGCCTTTATCGCAACATAAAGCATGGAAACGGGGTCGCTGTGTCCATCGAATAAAGGAGCTAGCGAGGAGAGGCAGAGATCGGAGTAATCGGTCTTCTTGCATATGTGGTTGAGGGCTCCTACCGAATGGTCCGTCTTGCTGTCCAGAAAGGGTTTGAATGTGTTGGAGACGAATCCGGGTCCTCTCCCCATCAAACCAGTGTCGAACAACATCGTCCCGTCCGGAGAATCGGAGGGGGGATCTGACGGTGGTGGTGGCTGTGACGACGACGACAATGACGATGACGATGATGATGACGATGACGGCGACGAAGACTTGGGTGGGGGAGATGACGATGACTTGGGCGGCGGCGAAGACGGCACCGGCTGCGGCTGTGGAGAGACCTCTGGAACTTGGTCTGGAGAATCCGCCTGTTTTGAGGCATGGCGAGGAACGCAGACGGATTCCGCATGGTTGAGCAAGAAGATGAGAGAAAAAAATGAGAAGATGAGGAGTGATTGATTGATCTTAAGCTCCATTATTTTATTTTGTGTTGGTTAATTAATTAAGGAGTAGAAGAGAGAAGAAAAAAATCGAGGGAATTACAGAGATATATTATGGGGAAGGTGATGAAAGGAGTTACAAGAGGGAGTGTTTGGGAGTCATCCAAGGAAAGAGGGGGAGGCGCGAGGATTAATAGCCGTTGTTTCTTCCACTTTTCTTGCATTTGTTCGCGGAGTGTGATAATGGTCTGGTTTTCTCCTCCGTTTCAACTTTTCCATCATCTTGGACTCGGTAAACGACATTTTAAATCGGTCAAAATGCTGTTAACTGACTCGCACTTCTATTTATAAATAAATACATAAAAACAAATAACACACGTTCTATTTTTTTTTTTTTTAAATTTAAAATTCCACATTTTATTCCCAAACTTATTAAAAATCAATACTCTTCCTCTCTTTACATTAACAAACCATCCATAAAATTATAAAAAATTGATATTTTTGGTACTCTAATTCAAATATTAGTTTGATCTTAAGTAAAATCAATTTTAAAATAGTCATTTTACCATGGAATTTTTCATATATTTTTCAAAATATAGTAACTATTAGTTTTGATTTTTTATTTAAGAGAGATGTTCCTACAATTATTTTTTGGGATTTTCATATACAATTAGGAAATGCAATAGTTTCAAACTTGGACAATAGACGTTTTTCTTTACATTTTAACGTTGCTTATTTACTTAACAAATATTAGAGGGTAAAATATTAAGTTTTGAACAAGAGAGAGAGAGAGAGAGGATGTTTGCAAAAATTAAATATAAAAAAATAATTTTCTTAACCTATTTTATGAGTCATAAAAGTTCTAAAAGTATTCTTCATATTTTAATTATTTCTATATCTTGTGAAAAAACATTGAAAACACTCAAATTTATTCTTAAAAATAATATGATTTTCAAAATAAATTCTTTAAAAATTGATTTGAACCAACAATTTGTCAAACATGGTTTCTAAGTTTAAAAAAAATAGAAAAACGGTCTCAAACATGTTCTTAGTTTTTACTATTTTTTCAAAAATATTTCTTAATTATTTTAAAAATACAATTCAATATAGAAATTCAAATGCATATGAAAAACATTTTTTCGATATCCTCTTCATAAATATATGATAAACTATTATATATAATATAAAAGTGTTCTACATATTCTTAATTGTTTTTTATAACACTTTATAAAAAAAAACACTGTAAAATGTGTTAGATTTACTCTAAAAGCTCATTTCCATTCTTGAACAAATCCTTCAAATGCTATTTTTAATTCAAAAGTTATTAAAAATTGAAAGACTATTCAAGATGAATACAAACTTGTATATAAGAACAATCTCACCTAGATCAAGCCGATATTAGTTTAAGTTTAATCATTTGTATTCTCTTATTGAAGCATAATGAGTTTAGAAAACTTAATTGGATGATATGTAATCTATCATCTATGTTAGCACTTGAGCATTCTAGAGGTTAAGACTTTACTTGATAATTGTTTTTTAAAACAATTCTAAAAAAAATAGTTTTTAAGAACAATTTTTGAAAACTATTCCATAATTTTTTATTAAATAAAAGTTTATTTAGGAATCTAAAATTGTTTTTAACTTGTCTTTAATACTTTTGAATATGTTTAAATTTTTTTTTATATTCATAACATTATTTTTAATAATTATATATACTTGTATAATTATTCTTTAAAATCACTCTAAAAATACAACCGAAAACAATTTAAAAAATTATCTATAAACACCATATTTTCTATTTTCTGATAATAAAAAATAGAAAAAAAAACATAAAATAGTTTCTAAATACCAAACTTGTTTTTCAGTTTTTTTATTTTAAAAAATAAAAAACTGCCATTAAAACAGGCCTAAACCTTTTCTATTTATTTACTGTGATGCATCTCATTGTAGTAAAATTTGGCTAATTTAATAATAAATATCATTTCCTGATATGCTTTGTCATTCCCCATTCTATCGTAGAATTAGTTGACGGCAATAGTTTTGAAAAACATTAATAAATCATTTTGAAAAATTAAAAATTTCAATATAAAAAATAGCTTTTGTGTTTTATTTTATATTTCAATTTTTTAGTTTCCGAAGGAACTAAATCATAACCCAGATTAGAGAGGTTGATAAGTGCACTAGAAGATCACACTCAGACCTTGATTAAGACATCATTTGGAAGTTCGGTTTTGGGAAAAACAGGAGTGACATGCTAATTCTTAAAATCGTTTACCAACTTGAACATTTAAGAAAGTTTAAAATACCTTTTTCTCAAAAAGAAAAATTATTTTCAAATACTAATTAATTTTTTATATACTTGTTTCGTTTTCTAGTAAAACTACCAGCGACGGGGCATAAGTGCACTTCTAAGACGATGACTCCCAATCAGCCCTCTAAGTTAAAAGCATATCACTCCAAACAGCCCCCAAACATGATAAGAGACAAAAGTCATGTGCAGTGTTGGGGTGGAAATGCAAGGCAACACAACTTGCACTTTCTTTCTCTTTGGATAAGCGCACGGCTTCCCCAATATCAGATCGAAGCCAATCTTGACTGCCATCAAAAGCTGGAAAAATATTCATTCCCTCTGAGAATATAACGCCACCATGGGCGATGGTTCAGCATACACAAACCTAACCCACATATAGAATGACGCATTCCCACTTCAACATTAATTAAAGTTGCAAACAACAAGATTTATTTAACAATCACCCATTCTACCGGATCCATGGAGATCCACTTCATTCAATCAAACACCATGCCACTTATTTCCAAGGTTCACTCTGAAGACACTAACCTTCATTTTCCACTTTCTTCCGCATTCTTCACCACTGTAACTGGACAAGAACCATTATTCACCACATAGTTGCTAACACTGCCCAATATTGCCCTGCAAAGAGTACAAAGAAAAGAATCATCAGCAGACAGTCGGTTAGGAAAGTTGATATTCATTCCAGCTTTTGCTGTGTTTCAATTTCACTTCAATAAATGCTTTTTATATAAGTTTTCAAACTCATTTCACTTTTTTCTTTCCCTAAACCAAACATAACCTATAAGTTTCCGGGATTTCCCTGAAGTTCTAGCTGATGAGTTATGAGTTTACTTGGTTTCCAAGCCAAGGCTTGAGCCAGAAAATTGCCCACATGATAAGTGCCATTTTCGGATGTTAAACATGGTGGAGAAGTTTCCAACCAAGTTTTTCAAGAGAGGTTTACTGGGTTTAAGCTGGCAATCACACGGACTCAAAGTCAATGAGACCCCAAATAAACCCTTGAAAAAAGAAAAACCAAGACTATGAACAACAAGCAAAACCCGACACCAATTCAGCATTGCAAATCCAGGAATCTAATAGCAGTATTGATTCTGTTGAAAGCAGGGTGTAATCAGCATTGCAAAGCCAGAAATTTAATAGTAGTATTGAAAGTGGGTATGATCGTGATCAAATCCTACCTCTTGATCTTGCCCAGCCCTCTGTTTCCAATGACAAGGCAACTTAGAGGAATATTGTCAATTGCTTCGCATATCTTCTCCCGAGCATCGCCCCAGTATACCTTCATCACCACCACAATCTGCTCGTGATCATACGATTTACTTTAGTTCAGAATCTCAGCTCTTTTTTTTTTCTTTACCCAATCCATTTAGACCCAAGAAAGATCAAGGAAAAAGAAAAGTGGTGAAAATCCTTTCTTTTCCCTCATTTTCCCTGAGATCCAAACACAACTTTACAAAATTCTGAAAGGCATAGATCTTAAGAAGAAAATTTACATCTTTCTGCCTGGCAACACAATTGACAATGTCCAGCGTTTCTGCGTCGGGTTTCACCCCATACTTCTTCGATATAATCGGGTCAGAAAACTCACTCAAAGGAATTAATGCTGCCAAATCGATCAAACACATTATCAGCCAGAAAAAACACAATCTACCTTACTAGATTGAGATCTAAGTATGAACATGACCTTTGGCTACTTAATCACTATCAAAAAGTTGTCAAATATCCATTTAGGTTCTTGTCATATCCTTCTTTGTAAATGTTAATTCATTATAATCAAATCGTCATTTCTGAACTTCAGAAAAGAGAAGAGGGAAAAAAAAACTTTCTTTGGATCCAAACAGTAAAGTGACTGGGGATAAGCTTAACCTAGCACAATCAGATAGATGTCTACTTTAGATTAACCAAAACTCAAAGAATTTTCCATCTGTAAAAATAAAAAATAAAAGACAAAACCAAACGAAAACAAAAATAAAACCAAAACAGAAGGCAAAATAAAACAAAACAAATCAAAATCCGCTTCAATCTGAAAGTCAGCAAGCGTAGATCTTAAAAGCATAACCGAAATAGAAAACGAAGCGCGTAAGGAAAAGAAGGAAAGGAACGTACGAGAACCGGTGGTTTCCCAGAGCTGCATCTCGCCCTCTTCGTAGTGTCCTTCAGGGAGGACGCTAAGGATGATAAGGTGATCCCCGTCGCGGACAACGTTGTCCAAGGCCCATTTCAGGGCTTTCTTGCTGCATGCAGAGAAATCTACTGCCACCCCAACTCTTCTATTTACCTCCATTTTCTCTCCCTTTCTCTCTTCCCAAACACCCTCTTAGGAAATAAAAAGCGGTGCGAGAAACAGACGAAAGCTCTCTTGACGAAGATGAGGATGAGAACAGAGACTGAGTTGATACTCGATACTCACGAGGACCGCGATGTTAACGTGCAACAGATCAATTCTGATCGTACGATCGACCGCCTGATGATCGTCCAACGGTGGATGATCGTAATGTTGTGTCTGCCATATCAGTTGTCGGTCCCACCCATTATATAGCGGAGTGTTGAACTTTCTGTGTCTTTGCGTTGAAGCCCCCCTTTTTTTTGCATATTGCAACCAGGCCCCTTTTTAATTCTAATTTTAAGGCATGTCAACTCCCAAGTCTTTTCGTGGAGGGAGCTACCATTTTTCCTTATTTTCATTTTTTATTATTTTCTTATCATAAATAATTGAAACTTTAGTGGTTTATATATTTTTCAAAAAAGGTAATACTCAAATGGGCAATTAAATATCACAAATTCCGTCATCATTGAGTTTGAAATCTGTTCCGAAGACTTTTACGTGGAGCAAGTGGGCAGTAAAAGAACCGGAATTTGGATTAGTTTGAACGTTGAAGCAGCAAATGAAGCCACCAGTTCTGTCCTTCGACACCTCTCTTTCATTATTTAACATTATTTCCAGAACATTAGAGACCAACTTGTGTAGAGATTCTTTCTACAAAATGACCAAACCACATCCAATGTACAGTTGCTTTCAATACAAAGAATTGAAGTATGAAAGAATAGTTTATTGACACCCTCAGCTCATACTTTGTGGGAACAAATGAGAGGTGAAGAGAGGAATCTCTGAAATTTTTTCTAGGCAACCAATCAGCCCTTCAAATGAGTACAAAAGGGGAAAAAAATTACTCAAGAGTAAAACTGGTTAGAAAGGAAAGGAAAGAATGGCTGAATTTACTTTTTATTTTTGAAAACATGAGGGAAGGGTGAACCAAGTCGCACTCTTATATTCATTCACTTGTTCACATAGCCAGTCAAAATAGAACTGGTTCATTTCCACCTCCTTGGACAGCTTCTTGAACAGCTCAGAAATGTCATTATCTTCCTTCAAACTACTGATGAGGATCTTCTTTTGCCTCAGAAATTTTGCGTCTTTGGGTGAACTGATGAGCTTACTCAAGAGAAAAACATAAGACGTTACGTGCACAAAATTATCACAATTACACTCCTCCCCAGCAATGAGATTCCTGAAGAGAGTCTCGGTATACTGATGAATTTTCACCTCCGGGATGGACAGAAGCCCATTTTCAAACGCAATGTCCAGTACGACTCCTTCGTTGACCTTCCTCAACTTGATTCCAGACTCATGGAGCTTCGAAGCACTTTGCAGCTTTTCTCGTTTGCTTGATTGCTTTGGTGGCGTCGGTTTCTCAGCAGCGGGATGCACTTCTGAGAATGTGGGGAGGAAGCAGTTGTGGATCAAGTCCAGTAGGTGGTTGCCTTCTTGGCTGAACTTATCCTGAGTAGCTTTCTTGTTTCCGGGGATCATGGTCCTGAAGAAATGGAAGGCAAGCCCATTGAGAGACTTGGACTGCTGAGGGGTGGGTACAAGATTGAACAACCGCTGAAGAACAAAGAGAGGGTATTGGTTTTCCAATAGGATCATGTCACACCTCAGAGTACGGAATCTTTCGTGTAAGGTGAAAATGGGGTCCCCCCTCTTTCTCAAACTCCTGTGAGCATACTTGAGGAAGAGCTCAATGATGAAGCAGCCATCGACTAGCATCATCTTCACGAATTCGTCGCAGCTGAGATTGATGCTCTCTTTCTTTGCGTAGCAGTTTCTTGCTTTGAGCTCACACTCTCTGAGGGCATTCACGCAGATGGCCAACCTGGCTTCCAGGTTCGGTTTTCGACTAAGGAGGGCATGCAGGTACCGCCATTTATGATCTTCCATGTCTTTCAATTTTTCTTTTCCATGGTGGAAAGGGCCAATGGAGATCAGTTCAGGGTAGTAGGCCTTTTCGTTTTCCTGGACAAGTCTCTCCTGGACTCTGCAGATACAATGGGGAAAGACTGTGTCCATTTTTTTTTTTATGGTAGATACTAGTTCATCATGTACTTGAATGATTTCTTCTCCTGGTCTTTTACTGCTTTCCATCTCTGTATTGGTCTTACCGCTTTCCATCTCTGATTTGATCTCGAACACGATCATATTGATCAAAGCTGAATGAAGGAACTGGCAGACCCTGCATACAGTTGCATCTTTCTATTAAATTTTTCTCAGTGTATATCATCAAATGCTCCCACTTTTAGTTTAGGTTGCCTTTATTTTTAGCATAAGAAACAGGAGTTTGAAAATTAAAAATGCAGCTACATCAAACAAGGATGAAGTGATTAAAAAAAAAAAAAACCTATTATCAGCAATAATAATTGATCTTTTCCCTGTAAAAAAAAAGTCATTTTCTAAAGAAAGGCCACAGGGAGATCCAACGAGAAGGAATCCCACATCCTGACTTTTGAGGGCAAGTGATTATGATAGAAATCAGATACTCATTGTGATGTTGGCCCTAAAGTGATAAATATCTAGGTAGATAGATGAGATAATCATTAGAAATAATATCAAACCCGACCCCCCAACTTTGCGTGAATATTTTGAATAGTGGTTTACTCTTATGAGATACATGTCTTACATGGTAAAAGGAAAGAAAATCTTTATGTTATATAAGTATGAATTATTTTTAATCATATAAACTCGTTTTAAAATTGTGAGTAACTTTAAATTTAAAGTGGATACTATCCATAATGTTGAATATAAGTCGCTATAAATGATATCATAATCAATCCCTAACCCTAATATGGGGATATGTTTGGCTCCGTGTTTATTTATTTACCTTTTTAATTTCGTAGGACACAATAAGGATATTATGTTGTATGAGGAGTGTTTGTGATATCTCACAGAATAGAGGAAAAAGTTTTTGGTATTATATAAGTATGAACTTCTCTCAATCATGTAGAAATGTTTTAAAATTATGAGAATCCTTTTGTGTCTAGAACAGATAACAACTGCACGATTGAGTGCGAATCGTTACAATCTACATATAAAATGATTGTATTACGTATATTTTAGAAAAAAATATTCTTCAATAAAGAAATTTTAATGCTTTATATAAGAATTGCCTTGAAGGATAGACATTATGTTATATATATCTACATTTTTCTAAGATACTATGCGAACGACAACCTAGAAAAATAGGTTACCTCCTGTTCATACCTGTCAAACAACCAAACAAAATAAAAACAAGGAATGAGATTTCAAGCCTGCTTACCTGAATGGGCTTTGATCAATGTATCAAATACAAAAGTATGCGCACCAGGTCGAGCCAAGGCCGCAGTATCAGTTACAATGGAATTGGATGGGAGCTTAAACAAGCAACTTTGGCCCGAATCTTCGCAACCATTTCAGACTTAAATAATCAGAAGAAGAGAGGGAATCTGAGGTGACTTGGTGAAATTGGTAAGAGAAGCTTAACAATTAATACAACCTACACAAAAATGAAGTAACCAAGAAACCCTTCCACATTGCAGTTTATCATGAAGCCCTGACAAAAAGCATATCTTTGTTCAAAGTAAAGCAAAATTGGTTACTTGACAGAGAATTTAAGAACTAACGATACCAAAGCTACCGTTCCTAACGTGAAACAATATTTGGACTGGGTCCAACCCTCATTATTCTTAGCTTCTCAAAGGCTTGAGATGTGATCAATCTCAGCAGCCCATGGGACCATTGATATTTGTTGCTGAAACTGTAGGCGGTATCACAAGCCCTGCAAGCAAAGCTGGGAAACATGTGGCTTTGCTCCAAAAAGGAGAAAATCTCAGCAGTAACTAAATACAGCTTTGAATAAAGAGATCATCAGTGCGAACGCCCATGATGGTTTAAAGAATTTATGCTGTGGATGTGCTCATCAGCACCTGATCCTGAGATGTGGATCATCTAAGGCATATTAGCATGACGTACCCCTCCTGTTTGAATCGGGGTTTAAAACCAAACTTCTCCTCAAGAGGATAGATGGGGCGATTCAGGTGAGATACAATGTAGATCCAATTTTCTATTCACTCGTGGGATCCGGGCTGTTCGGGGGACCATCGCGGCTCTCTCTTCTCGAGAATCCATACATCCCTTATGAGTGTATGAACAATTATCTCTATTTAGGTTCGGCCTTAATGGGAAAATAAAATGGAGCACCTAGCCCATATCCAAGTACTTGAAATGGACTTATTTTGGACACAAAGGTTTAGTTTGTGACAATTATTGAGCAATTATGTTTATGTAAAGAGTATGATATGAATCCTTAAATCTTATAAGTTAAAAATTAATTATTACCGTTTTAACATTAACATTTTTTTATAGAGCTTAGTTTCAAGAAAATAAGGTTAATATAAAAGTCCGATCATCTAGTTAGAAAACTAGGTGTTTTTATTTAGAAATCAACATGAATTCCTTTAGATAAATATAATGTATTTTTTTCCCTAGGGTACATGTTTGTTTTTTTAACTTTTTATTCAAAATAATTTATTTTTAAATTTTAATTTATTTGTTTTTCTAATTTTTCATGATTTCTTATAAATTTTTTATTAAATAGAAAAAGTCAAAATATTTAACTTTTTCTAAATAAAAAAAAGTAACATATTGAATTTTTTTTTTTTTTTTACTTTTTAGTGTTTAATAGAAATAAAATATTAAAAAAACAAACAACTTAACATTTAACACCATTAAGCATTAAAATTCTATTTAAAATTAAGTAAAAAATAGCAACTTATTTAGACATTAGATAACTATTTAAACAACTTAAAAAAAATACCTTTAAAAGTGTTTTTCTTAAGACAATATTTTAAAACTTTGTTCCGAAAACAAATTATTTTTTATAACAAATTCAACACACTTTTAAAAAAACAAAAATTTAAACAGATAATATAATAAAAAAATATGAAAAATATTTTGACAAAATGAATGGGAAATATTGTTTTTCATATTTGACCTCCTAATCGTAATATTATTCTTAAACAATTTCTAAAAGCGTTCCTTGCAAGAATCGCATTCGTGGGTGTTTTTTAGAAGTGTACTTGGTTGGAAATGAATGAGTGAAAGGGAACTTGATTCACATTTGCGAGAGTTTACAATGACTTCAACATTCCATACAATCCTTTCATCTCAAAAGGATTTAGTACTGCCATATCATTACACAAAGGGTCATTAGAAATAAATATCGTAGTTTTGGCATGACCTTCAATATCTTGCATCATGATATGTGGTCTAAAAGTTCATTTTACCTGTGAAACAAAAACTATGGATTTGTTTAGTAACTGTTTTTAAAAATAGTTTTCTGAAAACATATTTTAATTATTAATTTTTTATTAAGGAATGTTTTAAGAAATAAATATACAAATATATAAAATAATTAAAAATAAAATATTATATATAAAAATTATTTTTAAAATATATTAAAAATATTTTAAGTTTTCAAACAAATTTTTTGTTCTATAAAATTATATAACGGTTTTTTAAAATTGTTTTCTATAATTATTTTTGTATACAGCTACCAAACGTACCTTATACCTTTTAAAGTCCATTTAACATAGCTTTTTTTTTTTTTTTTTAAGAAATATTTAATTAAAAATATAAGATATTTCCTAAATAAGAAAGATAATTCTTACTTTTTAAATTATTAAGATAATGTTCAGAAGGGTTTATATTCCAAATATTTTTAATGAAAGTGTTTTTAAGATAATCATGTATGAAATATTTTTTTTTAAAAACATTATAAGTGATTTTTCAAACTTTTAAAATGATTTCCTAAATTTTGTCAAATAATTAATACTATTTCAAAAACATATTTTAGGCTAAAAGTATTTTACATACAAATAAAAATACATTTTATTACTTTTTTTTTATAACTACTTCGAATTAAAAGAAAAAGGAAAAGGAAAAAATTAAGGTAAGTGTGAAAAATATGTTCTTAAAATAGTTTTAAGCAAAAAAAATTATTTGAAAATTAAAATATAAAAGAAAAGTTTTTAAAATTTATTTTTTGGTAAGCTTATTTTATACTTATATTAAATATAAAAGTTCTCAAAATATTTATCATATTTTCAATTATTTCACACAATATTTTATAAAAATACTTTAATATTATTCCAAATGAGTTGTTAAAGGTACTTTTTATTTTAGAAATCGGATTTAAATTACGGCTTTCCTATAGCATTTATGGAACAAACCCTTAAACTTTGTACATTTACTTGAGGATGAAAAAACAAAAAAAACAAAAAAAAAAAATGTTGAATTTCAAATACTTTTCTTATGTTTTATATTTTATTTAAATTAAAATAAAAAGCAAATATATTAAACCAAATTTTACGGGGAGAGAGTGTGAAATTAACCACATTATTTTTATGGTTTGGGAATTATTTTATTTTGATTTTTAAATGTAAGGCCGTAAGGGACAAAATTTAACTAACATGACAAGTCAGCATTTGCTCAACCGCATCGCTGATACAGACACCGCGCGTCAAGTTACCGGCTGCAGCGGAGATAAAAGTTCAAAGCAAATGACCCTTGGGCAGCTTTAATTTACAGTGCCAGTCAAAAAATGCCATCCAAGGCCCCTGTTCACTTTAATTTTTGCCATTAAAGAAGAAAAAGCAGAGAGAGCGAATTTTTGTTGTTCCTGTTTCGGTCGTTTTCTTTGTTTTCTTTACACGCTCACTCTTCCGAGCATTTTTTCTGAGAATGTGGTGTTGCGATCCTTCGAAACCCTAGGGGTTGGGTTGGGGTCGGTTCTCTGAGATCGAGGGTGAGACAGAGTCTGCAAATAGAATGGCGTTCTGGTGGCCTTTGCTCGTTCTCGGATTTGCTTTCGCTCTCTGTAGATTCCTCTTGATGCTCATTCCGCCCAATGTACCTTCCATTGATGTAGACGCTTCTGATGGTACCGATCTCTATGTGGCTCCGTGTATTTTTATGTTATTTTTGTTTATTAATTTGTTTAGATTTCTAGTTTTTACTTTTGTTTGGTTGCCGAGAAAGCGGAGGGAAAGGAAAGAAAATGAGATTTGAAATCTTAGGTTTTTTTTTTTCTCGGTCCGATGTTTTTCTGTTGCGATTTTGCTGCTGATTGATTGCCGACGAAATTGAGGAAAAGGAGGGGAAATTTTGAGTGAGTTGGTTTTCTGGTGTTTTTGTTTCTTGAAAATGAGAAGCTGAACTGACGAGCAGTGGAGGTTTTCTTTGGCCCTAAGTAATGAAAAATCTAAGATTCGAAGTTTTGATTTCTCTCCGTTTCCTGCGTTTTCTCGGCGATTAAATGAAGTTTTCTTCTTCTTGTGATTTTGTTGACGGTTTACTGTGCTTTTAATTTTAACAGTGTTGGACGATGGAAAGACCAAGGAGAACTCTTTCATCTATGTGAGTTTCTTAAGTGTTTGCTTGTTCTGATTTAATTTTTTTTGGTGAGTTTCTCCTGCAATTCAAACCATTTGTGCATTTTGGTCTCTTTATTATTTTCCTTGGAAAGTGATCTCTACCTATTCAGTGTCATGCTATGTAATATCTTCCAAAATCATGAGCACTTGTGCTGTCTTTTATTCAAAGAGGCTATTCCGCAAGATTTTTAGAGCACAAAGTATTACTCTTTTTCTTATTTTACAAGAGATACAGAAATGTGACAAAAGAAATGTATGGTTAAAGGTTCTACAGTAGTGTTCTTGAACTCTCAAACTTGAACTCAATCTCGGTTAATGCTTCTAAATTACCATAATTTACTCCTGCCGTTTAGTCATCAAATGGAAATTGAATTGCTCTATTAGATATTACAAAGCATATGAAAATATAATTTCATATGGAAATTGAATTTCTCCATTAGATTTTACAAAGCATATGAAAGTATAATTCCATCTTCATGAGGAATTAAAGGAAATCGAATCCATTGCCCAAACTGATGGTTTGGGATCAGTTTTAGGATTCCATGAGTGGTATTGTTTCATGTGAACATCCAAACATGTTCCAAGTATATTACTCTATTTATTACCTATAAAAAAAAGTATATTACTCTGTTTATCATGTTTTCAAGTTGTATGTCACAAGGAGTCTTTGTTAAAGGGAGGTAGATCTTAAATGTGGCCATGAATGCTAACATAATTTTTGAGAGCAAGAAAGTTTCCAAAAGAAGGGTGTAATTCTAAAAGTGCTCTCAGAAAGCCAACAATCATATTAACTGTGACTTTCTTAATTACACTCTTTATTGGGAAGGTTATGGGGTAAAATGGAGGAGCTGGGTTAAAGGGTGTCCATCTTCTGTCGGTTTTGTGGTTTTGATTGATGGGCAGTCTCAAAAGTGGAAAATGCATCTAGGGAGCTTGATAGGAGGATCCATTGACTCCTTTTCCTTTACCTTGTTCATGGATGAGCTTTGTTATGGTGGTTAGGAGAGTGGACAGTTTAGGTCTAATAGAGGGTTTTGGACATGGGAGGTGGTGGGGGGGTTTGCTCTTCTACTTGGTTTGTTGCATCATGATTCTCTTTTTCTGTTGTCATTATTTAATTCTTGAAAAATATCTCTTCCTTCTTTTATATATATATTAGGTGTGTGGTTAAACCGTATGAGTCCAAAACATTTGGTTGCTTACTTGTTATTTGGGATTGGGATTCCTATGCAGATACCTTCAAGGGGAAGGACACCTGAGAAAGTTCAGTGTTATGAGCCTGCAACGATGAAATACTTGGGATTCTGCCCTGCTTTGCGACCTGATGAGGTCAGTGATGCTATGTGTGTAATCACTGGGACTGGTTGGTATCCATTACTGAGTCACTTTACTCTTGCTGTCTCATGATGAATTCTAAATGGGAGGGGTTTGTATTCTGTTCTATGTGGGACAACTAGGCTCAATTTGCACCTAGGTGATCCTTGATTGGTCACTTGCTATTTTCTCTTTCATTTCCCTTGTTTCCATCATTTTTTTTAATAAGATCAGGTGTGAGTCCATATGCTTGTGGTTAACATATAGAACGACCTGGTAAACTTTCTAGGAACATTGAACATTCAGTGTAAGAATTCTGGGGCATGATTGTTGTTATTATGGTTTGCAGTGTAACAACACGTGTATTTGCTTACCTCAAATGTGGTGCAGTTGTTCTTATTTGGTTCCTTTCATCTTTTTCATTGGAATTCCATTTCCCAAGTAGTTCACAGCTATATTAGATATGAAGAGATCCCAAATCCCAATGATGTATGGCATTTTGTTGATTACATTGCTGCCACTGACTAAATAAATTTTCTCAGGTAAGAGAACATGTGGCACAGGCAAGGAAGGCTCAGAAAATATGGGCTCGGAGTAGCTTCAAGCAAAGACGACAATTTCTACGGATACTTCTCAAATATATTATCGAACATCAAGAGCTTATATGCGAGTAAGGACTACATTATATTTATATGGATGGAGGATTAATTAGTAATTGTCAACTTTTGAAATGTAGATTAAAAATTTTAGGATGCCATACAAGGACAAGATATTATCCCAATAACACAGTGAAGCTGGACATAGTTTTTCTTTGGTATGGAAAAATGTTTGATTACATTTTTATGTTTAAGAAACTTTTATCAATTTCTGCAGAAAGGTTTTCACAGAAGTGCAAAAATTTAGGGTTCTTAAAAACAAAATATTAAGATTCTTCCCATTTGTTGTGTGATGGATCTTCTATAATGAATTCTCCACTTCCAATAAAAAACAAAGTGTTGTATGATAGATGTATACTAACTAATTCGGAAGAATTTTTTAAGGAATGTATATAAGGTTAGGCATGATTTGTTCTATAGAATGTTTGCTAGTCAAGATGTGAGGTTGAGACAATGGTCACTTGCAACAATAAAAAATGATATGCTACAAGGTCAAGGGGAAGGCCAGAAGGGGCATGGTTGAGGTAGTAACAAAATATATAATTACTTATAACTGACTTGAATATTGCTTAAGAAGGGATGGATTGGTTGAAAAACATACATATAGTCCTTGAAGAATTGGGATAAGGTTTGGCTGAACTACATGCTATCTATTTTGACAAATTCCAACATCTTAATGGCATAGCTTAGACTTGAGAGGTTGATGGGAATCTTATTACAGTCAAATGACATGTGTTGTGCTGGAGTTATTTGTTCAAATGCCATTTAAGAGGTAAATGTATCATTAGTATTTCAAGGGACATGGAGGATTGCTAGGATTGCATTTCTTGGAGTTCTATGTTTAGGAATATTTTATTTTGTTTCTTTCATTTCTTGCTTAATGATTGGTTAAGTTTTGTTTTATGTCCTAATTCCTGAGTCATTTTGTTAGGATCTCATCACGTGATACTGGAAAAACAATGGTTGATGCTTCTTTGGGAGAAATAATGACAACTTGTGAGAAGATCACCTGGCTTCTTTCAGAGGGTGAGAGGTGGTTAAAGCCTGAATACCGGTACCTCCTACCATCTTTTCCAATAGGTTTTTCCACACACTTGCCAATATTACATGACTCTAGTGATGTTGAATTAGGTTTGGTTTCGGTTGATGGGCCCATGAAATAAATGTATTTCAATTCCAACATGTACATCATAATGTTGCACTGCATCTGTTTATGATTACGCTATTGTTGTATCTCCTGTATCAATGTGCCTGATTCTTGAAGCTTAATTTTCCCTTCCATCTTCAGTTTCAACATTGTAGGAACCACCCTGACGGATTAGCTCAAGGCATGCACAATTACTACTGTATGCATACTAACTTCTGTTGTATGGAATCTGAATAACTTCTGAGTATCTTGTGTCTATCTAGAATCATTTCTATTGACTTCTTAAGTGTTGCTTTTTTAGTATTATACATAAAAAAGTTGGCATTATTTTCAGAGTTTTTCATTATAAGTGCATGATTTAGTCACAAACAACTAGGTTGGATTAATATTCAGAATTTTTATCTTCAAGAAAATAGTATCTGTTTGTTTTAAGGAATTTGGCATTGGGGAATTGAGAAATTTGACGACTTTTACCAGAGTAGTTCACCCACAGAAAGATCTAACGAAAAAGTTGGTACTATTATTGTTATTATGATGAATCTCAGGTCTACTGGAAGGTCAATGCTTCACAAGACAGCCAAAGTGGAATTTCATCCCCTTGGTGTGATTGGTGCCATTGTCTCATGGAACTATCCATTTCATAATATCTTTAACCCAATGCTGGCAGCAGTCTTTTCAGGAAATGGTGTTGTGATAAAGGTATTTAAACTTTGCTATACCTGCACTATACTTATTATGTTGGGAATGCATACTATATCCTGGTATATGTTAAATTTATATTCAATATCAATAGTTGAATTTGCAAATTTGGGCAAATTTTCTTCCATTGGTAGATTTATGAATATATTATCTGAATGCTGGTTTCAATTTATATTGGAAGTAAAGAAATTGAAGCATTTCCTAGAAATCCATTTGATCCCTGCTACTACTTAACCTTGCTAAGTCCCATAGTGCATGCATTGTGATTGCTTGATTGACACAAAACTTTGGGAATATGGATAGACATGTATCAACATGCCCAGTTTTAGAAACTTGCCTAAAAGGAGTGACCAACATTCTACTACTATTCTCAAATTTCTATTGGGCACCTTTCTTACTTGCCCAGTTATGTCGATGCTTGCAATGTAGTGAATTACTCATATAAGCTATGATTATAGAAACTTCAGTTGATCCTGAGAAATTATGAAAAATTTGAAATGGATAATTTAACCAAGGACCCAAAAATCAGATAATACTATCAGATTAGTGAATTTTCTTAAACAACTTCCTGTTCCCAACATGTTTTCTTGACCTTGATGAATCAATGGATGCTTTTCTTATCAAGTTCTGTGAAATGCTGACATAATATTTTGTCACATTCTGCATTGCGATCACCTTTGTAACAAAGTCTTTCCTTTTTATGTTAAACATCTGCTTTTGTTGGAGAGTAACACCAGCAACTCTGTCTAGGACTCAAGTTTCAATTTTAGTGAGATGCTGTTTGATACCTCATAATTAGATATTGCGATGCTGGTCTTTGTGTATTATGTTTGGTCCTGGAGTTCAATTGCTAATATGACAGGAAATCACATGCTTTTAATGTAGGTTTCAGAACATGCTAGTTGGTCTGGATGTTTCTATTTGCGAATAATCCAGGCAGCCCTGGCTGCTGTTGGAGCTCCTGAAAATCTGGTTGATGTAATAACAGGGTATGCATTTGTGGATAGGATTCATGTTCACTTCCTAGGTTTGTGTTGATTTTTCTAATTCAATTGAGCTTTTCTCACCAGGTTTGCTGAAACAGGAGAAGCACTAGTGTCTTCAGTTGACAAGATCATATTTGTTGGATCACCTGGTGTGGGTAAAACGGTATGACTTTCCCATGGCTGGTTTTTCCATTTTCCTTTTCCTGAATAGGAATGTCATTTCGATATTATTACACGGCAGTGGCTCACAATTACTTAAGGGTATGTTTACTTGATTTAGAAGAATTGAAAGAAAGGGAGTCATTCCTTTTCCTTCAATTCCTTTGTTTACTTCAACTTTGGAATGGAAAGTTTGTATGGGCCCATTCACTCATCCTCCTCCATGAATTGGATTCCCCAAATTTGAGGAATCAAATTTTATGAATAGATTGTCTAATTTGCCCTTGTTCCTCTAACATGTAATAATTATTATGCCCCCAATATAGGAATGCTTTATTCATACTATAGTTATTTTTTATGCGACTAGTAATATTTATTAATAAAAAGAGAGGTAAATTAATTGAATGTCTTTAATTTTATAAATAGGAGAATATTTTTTACCCAAAAAAATTAATAAATTCAAGAAATAAGTTTTATTCTTATGCTCAATCGTTTGACATGTCTTTTTGCTTCACAATTATAGATCTAAAATAAACTGGATAAGGTTATTAAGTTAAAATTATACATACCATAAATACAAAAGTTTTTCGTACCCAAAATCTATTTAATCAAACAACTTTATAAAGGAAAAATGCAATAAGTGTAAGAAGTGAATTTTATTTCTTCTACATCCATTTATTTAAGGTGTCTTTTTATCTCTATAGTGATAAATGTAAAAAAAAATAAAAATCCAAGGGCATTATAGTAAATTACATATTCCATTCCATTTCCTTCACTATTAGTAACGCTTCAAAGGAATCAGTTTCATTCTCATTCCCTTTCCCTTTCCTAATAGTTTTGTAAAGCACTTAAAATAATTTCTGATTCCGATTCCTTTTATTCCCTTTCTTTCCTACTCTAATTCTCTTTCTTGAAAAGTTTAGTAAACATGCCATAAGTACATTAAGCTGTTTGGTAAAGCTGTTATCCAGAAGTATTGATGATCTGTTTTATAATTTGTTTTTACCGAGAGAAGTTTATTTAATTTGAATACTTTATTTCCAATCTCTAACTAAATGTTACTTTTGCTGAAGTAACCTTGTACATAAAAAGATGTGCCTGGTGTTTGAAGGACTTTATAAGGAATGGTTGGAATTCTTTTCCATCCTTTTTGTATATTCTTCTTTCTCAAAAAATTTCCCATTAAAAGAACAAAAACATATGTGACTTCAT
Source organism: Vitis vinifera (assembly GCF_030704535.1). Lineage (NCBI taxonomy): Eukaryota > Viridiplantae > Streptophyta > Magnoliopsida > Vitales > Vitaceae > Vitis > Vitis vinifera. The sequence continues at coordinate 1,104,645 of NC_081809.1, forward strand.
TGCTGTTTCTGCTGATATATTAAAGAACTCACTGCTTCCAAGCCTTGCTCATGCACTGGCATGTTTTCTTTTATTGCAGATAATGAGAAATGCTTCTGATACACTGATCCCAGTAACACTTGAGCTTGGTGGAAAAGATGCATTTATTGTGTGTGAAGATGTAGACGTGCCTCATGTATGAATCCTTCACCTTCCATGTACCAATTACTAATTTCTTGTAGGTTTGGCCATTTTCTTTGACAGTTGAGTTTGCAATTTAATATTCTTGAACCTTTGAAAATGAAACTTGTATTTTTTTATTTTCATTGTTTGTTAATGGGATCTTATTTTGCTCCATATAGGTTGCACAAATTGCTGTTAGGGCTGCACTTCAATCTAGTGGACAGAACTGTGCTGGGGCTGAGAGATTTTATGTTCATCAGGACATTTATTCTAAATTTGTTGCTGAAGTAGTCAGAATTGTAAAATCCGTTACTGCTGTAAGTATGTCCTGTCTGGCATGTTTTATGCGACTATGTGAGATAAACTGTACATCTTTTTTTACATGTAAGGGATACCATTAGTACTAAACCAGTAAATACTTTACACACTTGTATAGGAAACAAAGGACAGAAACATATATTTATCCTAGTAAGTACCTAATATTCTCCTAAATTAAGTCTTTGTCAATAGAATTAGGCTCTCTCGGGTCTGCTGTGATAATTTGGTATGTCTGCTACCATATGACCATTAACTAAAATATGTCTATGATTGACTAATTGGCATGGTTTGAGCCATGCCCAATCAAATTATTAACATACAATCTTGTGCAGGGCCCTCCACTTTCCGGAAAGTATGACATGGGAGCCATATGCATGCAAGAGCATTCTGAAAAGCTTCAAAACCTTGTTAATGAAGCATTAGACAAAGGAGCAGAATTTGCTGGTCGTGGAAGTTTTGGCAATTTAGGTGAAGATGCAGTGGATCAATTCTTTCCTCCCACTGTGCTTGTAAATGTAAACCACTCAATGCAGTTGATGCAAGAAGAGGTATTCAATTATCCATTAAATGAATGAGATTGCCTTTGAATCTTCCACAAAATGAAAACCATTTCCCTCCATTTCGACCACATATTTTGTTACATGTGGTGGTACTAACATATTCTTGCTGACCCCACTCTGAAAGATGCATTTATCTTTACATGCTATGGAAAGCAAAAAAGGATGTGATTTGTATCCCTGGGATGTAGCCCTTAATCTTCTAGTAGTTCTGTGGACTAGCACTTACTGAGCGTGGTTTACCTGCAGGCATTTGGACCCATATTACCTATAATGAAATTTAGCTCTGATGAAGAGGTTGTCAAACTTGCAAATGATTCAAGATATGGGCTTGGGTGTGCAGTGTTTTCTGGCAGTCAGCGCCGCGCCAAAGCAATTGCCTCTCAGATACACTGTGGAATGGCTGCCATCAACGACTTTGCATCAACTTACATGTGCCAGGTATAATCTATATGTTCAAGTAGTATCATTGAGTGTCATATAATACATTCTTGAAATACAATCATGGGTAATCCCATTGAAGCCCATTGTACTAACTGTGCCTTTTGTTCTTCCAGTCTTTGCCATTTGGAGGTGTCAAAGACAGTGGATTTGGAAGATTTGCTGGCATAGAAGGATTGCGAGCTTGCTGTCTCGTAAAATCGGTTGTGGAGGACAGGTGGTGGCCATTCATCAAAACTAAGATTCCCAAGCCTATTCAGGTGAGCTTTTAAAGATCCCAATCTTAATCCATCCTAAAAGCCTTAAAAGAGTTCTTAATGACTGATTGATTGTCTGTGCTGTATGCCAACGGTAGTATCCTGTAGCGGACAATGGTTTTGAGTTCCAGGAGTCACTTGTAGAGGCGCTTTATGGCTTGAATGTGTGGGATCGTTTACGAGCATTGGTCCATGTCCTAAAGATGCTTACAGAACAGAACACCCCTAGCAACAGCACCAAGAGAAAAAATGACTGAGCATGAGGCCCAAGAGTCAAGACTAAATCATATCGAGGGTTTTTGACTCACTATTTAGTCATCCTAATGGACTGTTATTGTCAACTTTGTGCTTGATTTTTGTCAATTACCAGGGATTACATCATCTTCATCTGAAGGCATCCAGGCTGAAGGTGCGCATGCTGCATAACCTTTGAATCCTCTTGCACAAGGAAACCTTCAATGTGAATGAATGAGGAAAATAATTAAGAATTTTTTATTAAATGGACATAGGTAGTTGTTTATTTTCGTTTCCCGAAACTTTTCAACTTCTGTGAGGTGGTATAAGCAAAGCATATTTAAGATAAGAAAAAAAAGTATCAAAATGCGATTCTATAAAAAGCCCAAAGAAGTTTCTTTGTGAACACGGTGTGGGAAAATTATGCAGAGCTTTGTATCTTTTCCCTTCCTGAGCAGGCTCTGCAACTCAACTACTACAAACATTTTATGGGAATGGGAAGGCCCATAACATTTATGCAGACGATATAATCAGCCATTAAAAGGTAAAAACATTTTTTTTTCCTCTTAGATACCCATAATACAAAATTGCACAACAATTCATGATTTTTTTTTTTTTAAATCATGGAGTTGCCTCTCTAGTTTGCAGGTCTTTTTTTTTCGACCTTGTACATTTAAATATCATTCACACTTCAGTGCTCTAGTAATCTCCCAGGAAACCCCTTCATTTTCTAAAGTTGGATCCTCACCGGCTCCATAACCCTGCCTCTTGCAATTCAGTATTGCAACCATGAACCTTTCACTCTCAAGGGAAGAAGGATACATTACTTGCTCTTCCTGGTACCAAAAAAAGAAAAACAAAATAAAAAAAGGAGAGCAATCAGTATTAGTCTAATGATTGCTATTATTCTAATGTAACATATCCTATTAATAGACTGTTTACTCACCGCACCACAGAAAACTAATGGGGTCGAAACTCTCGGTATAATAAATTGGGTATTGAAAGAGACAACAGATGCATATAACAACTAGCCATGAAAACATGATGACATTGAGGCTTTTATTGCACGATATTTGAACATAGAAGAACCCATAAACTACTGGGAGAAAGAAGTGCAATTGTTTGACCTCAACATTTTAATATCATCACACACAGATCTTCCATAGCATCAACATTGATAAACAACGAACTTATATCATTCAAGGTCTCACCGGATTCTCAGCAATCAATTACAAAATCATCAAACCAGTTTTATTAATATTTTTTCCTCAATCTGTGTGCCCCTTGACACCACTGTCAGATTGAGAGAAAACTAATATGGTGTATGGGAAGCGTGAATGCAAATGTTCTATTGCATGCATGTTTCAACCCAGTGGATTTATGAAATATAGAAACTTAATTGCAACATCAGTAGTAAGCCTGTGGTTGGATTGATTTTTTTAAGTAGCCAACAGCAATTTTTTTAAGCCCAAGAAAATCTCTTCCTGAGATTAGAGAATTAGTTGTCAGTAACAGTCATTACAGAGTTGGTGATGCTAAGAAACCAAACCCCCTAGCCTCTTAAATGCATTAGCATTGCTCCCCAAAAAAAATGGGGACGTAAATGGAGTAGGGTGGGAAGAGGTCAGGGAAGGCTCCCTGTTACTATTCCTGTTTATAAAATTAATTCTCCTCCCCGTCTGTCTTAGACTAAGCGAATGGAAACAGAATCTCTATTAGTGGAATAATTTCTACATCCCCAACAGGGAATCCTGGTTAGTGGATTAATAATAATAATAGTCCCGATTATTACCCATCCCACCCCCCATTACCGATGGGTTTTTTAGGCCATCCCTAAACAAAAAACCATTAACACTCCCCTTAAAGAGTTGAGGGAAGAACCATAGATCATTGAGTTGGGGCACAATACCTCTGAAAGCACGTTGAATTCATCGGGAGAAATTTGCAGCAACTCTGTTGCAGTTTGACCAGTACACCATGCAAAAATTTTTGTGCTCTCATCTGCGATGGTTATTTTCAAATGGAACGTGCGCATCACTTCAGCATCACAATTACAATGACAAAAGTTGCATTTGAACCCACAAGGTGTCTCGTTAGCAAAATGGCCACAAACAGCATGTGAAAATCTCGTATTCACATGACAGTGCTCAATTTGGTCAAGCCAAACCCGACATATCTGCAAAGATGTTTAAGAAAAATTATTAGGGAGGAGAATAGATTCTCCAATATTAAGAGGTTTCCAATTCAAGCACAGAAGCTAAAAGGACATCAAAATATATACATCATGATTTTTGACACTCAATTTAAAAAAGATCATTCAAACAGTGGGAAAATATAATATTTGCCATGGCTGTGATCTAAAGATTAGTTACTAAACAATGTGGAGTTTATGTCATGCACGGTGTTTTTCCTTTTTCTAGATACCATCTTTTATACCTTCTGGGAATCCAACCTAAAACCTCCTCCATCCTGACCCCAATCCCTTGCAGCTTGAGCAAGGTCTTAAGGGCTCTGCCAAAGTGCCACGCCAGGAATTTATCGGACCATGCCAAGATCTTCTGCATTTTCTCTTTCAATTTGCATTTATCCCACCTTCTATGTGGTTGCTTTCATTTTATGCTGTTTGATTTATCCACTTTTCAACAAGGAGTCTTCCAAGAAAATATAAGCGGATGAGATTGAGCAAAGACTATAGAATACCACAAAATCTCACAAAACCCTTGACACCTGGAAACCCAGAGATCCTACCCTAGTTTAAAGGCTTCTATTAGTAAAGCATTGTGTGAAACAGAATCAGTAACAATCAATAAAACAAATTTCAGAAGACATGTAAATCCAAAAATTTTATCAACAAGTGTAATCATTTTCATGTATTACTGACTTGTATTAAAATGGTGAATTGTTCATGATCAAATAACAAGCAACAACACTATAGATTAATGCCAGACAACAATGAAATGGAAGCTGAAAGAACAAGAGGCATGCGGAAATATCATTTAAAAGTTCATTCATGAATCACGTATCAAAGCCACAAGTCCATAAGAAATCCATACATGCGTCCGACTACTCTGGATGGATAGATCAGAGAGGTAGGATAACTGATGGAGACAAGATGAGTTCAGTAATGCTGGCAAGCAACTCAGGTTGACAAAAGAAGATCTGTCGCTCTCGAACCATAAAACTTCAACACTGTCAAGAGAAATAATCAACCACTGCTGCATGATGAAATCATCTAATGGCATATTGGGAAGAGAATAATTATCCAAAATAAGCTTCAGCCTACTAAAGCCTGGGGAACAAGTCTACACTTTCAAGCCGTGTGATGGGAAAAGCAACATAATTTTGTGTAGAAAACAGCTATATTTCAAGTCAGAAATATGGAACTAGTTCTAAGTGAGCTAAAAATTATATATAATACATTGAAGAAGAAAAGTGACAGCAATACGGAAGATGCTCACAGCTTTTCTTTCGTCATAGAGCATGTCAAGCCAGATATATAAATAGTGTGACCAAGGCCTAATCTTCCCAATGACCTGAGAAATGTATATTAAAAAGAAAGAGTATATGTGAAAAAGCATCTTAGGTTTATAGTCATGAAAAGAATGAATGCATTAGCTCTATGAAGGACACAGCTCAGTATCACTACCAAGATTTGGAAAAATGTAGCTTTGCCCAAATAGCACCAGTTGTGTCTTCAATTCTCAAAGAGAAAATAGCTTCTGCAGTATTTCTTTCTCGGAATATGTCTGTAACAATACCATAGAGGCTGACACTAGTCATCTTGTCACGTAGATCGGTTACAAATGACTGCAATACTTTGAACATGTTAAGAAAAGTTAATGATGAACTAATGCTGCTTAAAAACAATCATAAATATAATTTATAGTGCAGAAAAAACTACACATAAAAGAAATGGTTCTAATCCCAAGAATTGGGACTTGATGCAAGAAATAAAGGAACACCAGAGATTGAGTTAGAATTTAAGTAACACCCCATCAATGGCAAGCAATAAAAACCCTTAGACTGCTTGATCTCTTATTTAGCATCCATAAATATGAAAATCACCTTAGGTAGAGAGAATAGAGTCAGTAAACACATTGGGTTATTTGCATGACAACCAAAAACATTGTCTTTGAAGTGCCAAAGAATTCTAAAATAATTTTGAAGGTCAACATAGTGACTTGAAGATGGCCAGTACATTCCTGACTGAAGATAGCCGAACATTGCTTATAATTGTAATTCAATTGTCGTTTCCTATCAAAAAATTGTAATTCAAGAGAGGAAACTCCATGCAACGATGACATGAACTAAGAATAGGAGATTACTAAATGACAACAAAAGGGATGGGGTTGCCTAACAGCGGCAGGGTAAAAAACGATAAATTTTAGATATCGCATAAGGAACATGTGTTCATTGTATCCAGGTAGCACAAGGAGTTTGTGAAACAGCATGAAATTAAATATAATGCATCTCTCATGAAAACATGCTAATGAACCCTAAGAAAAAATTAAAGGAGCAGTAAATCCAAATGGCTTCTGAAAGAATAATAAGTATTTAAAGATGGAAAGCTCACTTGAAAAGGGTAATTACTGAAGTCAATTGACCCCTGAGAATCACAGGGTAGGGTCACTTGAGAAACTTTAGGGCCCTGACTTGGATCAAATGTGCTTGGCAGCCTGGATCCTTGATACCGATTTGGTGTCAATGAAATGCTTACCTGAGTAGCAACAGAGTCAACTCCATACACTAAGTTACAAAGTTTTCCATCATAAAAATGACTTACTTGTTCCTCCTGCTGAATGAAAGGCACCAAATATATTTGTGTTGCACTACCATATTCAAGACAGAGTTCCCCGCATGCTTCAATTACACTATCTACAGAACTTGCAATGAATGGTCTATCCAATGCAAGCATGCTTCCAACACTGGAAAGAAATTGCATTATAGATACAAATGGTGAAAAAACAGTGTTAAAGAAGCTACTTAGTACAAGGGTTCACCTCAAAAGATTGGCAAGGAGAACCTGCTCACCCCATAAGAGAAACTTCAATTTGACACCATCATTATCAACAAGAGTAATTTGTTTCCTCTGTATGCTACCAAACTTTCCCTGAGTTTCCAGTGATCCAATAGATTCAATCCTGCACATAAAATGGGAACAATGAAAGAGTAAAGAACATCTGACAGAGATGACCTAACTCCACTGATGTTGGAAGGAGAAACTTTATGGGGATCTAAATATACTTGTACCAAATCTCAAGCTTTCTTTAGCTATGAATTTCCATGATGCATACACATTAAGTATCAAAATTTCATTCTATGCAAATCATCTTGATAAGCAATCTATCATTATAGATTTTTTTTATAATGTAGTATTTGCATCCTCTGGTTATATCTTACCTTGCATACAATGAGTAAAATGCACCCTTGCTCACTGCATCAAGAGAAATGGAAGAGAAAGAATCTGAACAAAACTGAGCTCCTAGAAGCATTGCATCATCATCTTGATCCTACATTAAAAAGAAAATGAAGTCACAAAAGCAGAAAGAGGACAACTGCATCGTCCTCTCCCCCCCACCCCAAAAAAAAAAGAAAAAAGAAAGGAACAAGAAAAAACATAAATGATTATGCCATCACTTGCTATTGGAATGCAAACAACACATCACAGCATACATAACGAAAAGAATAATCTAAACTACAAGGACCACGTTCTATGGTCAATCTTAAGCTTACAACTCATGCTTGACCCAATACCACAATTAATATATGTTCAAGTCATGCCCCTTGAACTTCTTAAAGAGACACTTCTCAATCCCAAAGAAATGTTATAAGAATTCAATAAAAATCCTTATGCCCAAGGTATTTTCTTAAAAAAGGATGGCACAGCAAAACATAACTTAATTCTGTTAGCTAGACCTTTAATATAGTTTAACTATAAATTGCCTAGAACTTCTAAAAAGTGACAAACTTTGGGATATATCCTAATGATGCTCATCACTGATTCTAATTTCTACTAGAATAAGAAACCTCAGAATGAAATTGCTTGATTAATTCTGAACTGGTGCATTAAATATCTAAATAAAACTCAACACTGATAACAACTGAGAAAAACAACTTATGAACCAAAAAAATGCTGTTAATCCAATAAAGCAATGGACTGTTGGGGACCTACTGTAATGCTATTGAACTAATTCTGAGCTGCCTGTTGATGTAGAACATCAATGGCACCATTTGGCTTCTTATTTTAGAGCATCCAAAAAGGATGCTTTACTTTTCCTCAAAATCTATGTCTTTTTATGATGAGAGATTTGCACCTGGAGATTCCTATGAGAACTAGTGGTATCATGAAAAGAACATGATGAGAATAACAGGTCAGAAAAAACTTTAAACAGTTACCTCATCTAAGAGCATTACAAGATATTCTGTTGGCAGAAGTCGTGGACAACCAGATCCTTCAGAGGCAGTTCGAAGATAACATCCAGTAAGGGAAATTTCTCTTCCTCTCCTTAGAATCCCATTATTAGTATCTACCAAGTCATAGTATCTGGCATAGACAAAATGTTACAGATCTCAGTTATGTCATGAAACTTTAAAGTTCATCCAAAACTCTATTTCTCTCTGTCACACACACATGGATACAAGGGGAGAGGAGAGGGGGCAAAACGGTACATGAAAGGACATGAAGGAAATCTCTCTCTCTCACACCCACACCCACACTGTGAATGCACTAGAATCAGGGTAGAGGAGAGGCTAAGAAAAAATATCTAGGAGTCGATATGCAAGGATGTAAAGAGAAGCTCCAAGATAAAAAAAATGAAAAATAAAAACCATGGTATAAAGGTGTATGCTTAAAAACATTGCATTTTAATGCAAAAGAAATTTAGAGACATTTTTAGATTTACACTAGAGCTCACCAAAAGGTTCTCATCACAACATTCTCAATTGGGTTGGGCATTGGTTGGTCTGACAACAAATCCAGTCAAACAAAGAAAAAAAGGAACAAGATGATGTCAGTGTAAGAGTTCTAAATTCCTCACTAATGATAGGAAGAAAAGTCCACCTACAATAACCACAAATCTTATGCAATATGTGCTATACAAACACCTGTATGTGCAAAAGCATGCATACTCCAAAGAATGAAGTAGGAAAGCATCTTATAACACACCCACTGTCAGAAATCATCATTACATGTGTTGTAGTTCTGAGGCAAAGGAAACAGCCAATCAGATAAAATCACAGTAGTACAGTTTACCTGCGATGGAGATAGAGATCGATTGTATTGGAGCTCCAAAAATCCCCCAACCTAAGCATGTATATGTTAGTACCTAAAGGAAAAAAAAACATTAACAACAAGACTGATAATATTTTATGAAAGAAATAACAGTTAAATGTCACAACACTGTTACATGAAAGAATGTCTAGATCTTAAAACCACAATCACTAGATAGAATTGGTGCGAAGTACACTCCTTTGGATTAGTCATCCATAAAATTTGTGTAAGTTTTGAGGCCAGAAATTTATAATCGTAGTAAGCTAAATGGAAAATTCAGAAAGCACACAATTTACTACAGTATATAGTTATGTTGAATTTAATTGTTGGCATATTGCAGAAACAAACTACTGATGTACCTCGATATAATTTTCAATACAAGGATGTGAAAAGATAGGAATGAGACAATTCTACTGTTCTATTAAAATGTTGCATTCATTGCATGGAGATGAAAGCAAAAGTAGATAGTGTTTCATTGCACAGAATTAGAATTGATTTGGAATTTCACTTGACAGAATTTGAAAATGTAACTTTTAATAGGAATTGTTTTGGTGAACTTTAAGGTATATCAGACATGAATGAAAATCCAAATTCATTTGCTTATAAAGCAATCAAAGACACCATTAGTAATAACAATGACTAAATCTCAAATCATAGAGCACCTGGTAGAAGGAAAGCATCAACAATAACAGCTTCCAAAACACTGCTCAAAGAGAGGAAACTTTTTTCATATATTGAATCAATGCTGACAGTATTTGGAAGCTTTTTTCTCCCATGTTTCTTTTTCAACTGATTAATGCATTCTGGCCTTTTTCTTGGAGCACGAGCCCTGTGTTGCTCATTCCAAGCCTGCAGAGAGAAATCAACAGCCAAAGGAATTAACCACTCTTTACCAACGAGGAAAATGAAGAAAAGGCTAGAGTTATGAGGAGCATGTGTTCGTCGATCTAACACAGAATTTACATAAAACAACAGTCAATTAAGGAACATCATAGCATAAACATGTAAAAGCACGATACTACATTTGGCTGGAAAGGACACATTAAAAAAAAAAAAAATCAAATCCAAGATTTCCATTATATATAAGTAGAGAAAGCAAAGCATCCACACGACTAGCTCTAGCGCAATCATATATTGTTTCCTTCAATTCTCGGAAATATAAACAACAAAAACACAACACTCAAAATATTATACATTGCTCCGGTTAGGTTTTCTCGGAAACCAATCAGAAGCGTACCTGAGAGAGTTCGGAGAGTAGGATAGCAGAGGTGACTCCGCTTGAATAAGCAATACATGTTTTCAGAATCCGACAAGCAATCCAGCTCCAGCCTGGTCCTGTAGTCTCTTCTTTGTTTCCGCTTGAATCACAACCTTCTTCCTCCGGCAAAAGCACCGATCTCGCATAATCGATGAATCCAAGAAATGGATCTTCTTCCTGATCTTGTTCTACTTCCATTATTGAATCTACATCTACTATTTGAGTATTGAACTTCTGATTCTCAAAAGAAGTCATCGCGATCGCGGATTCGCAGTTGAAGAAATTAGAATCCCTGTTTCCCCTCCGGCCGAAATACTGTCACCATCTGCTTCGGTCTTGTAGTGGCGCTTTGTTTTAGCGGGAAACTTTGTTGCTGCTGGGCCGCTCTAAATTAGTGGGTTTTATTTTGAGCGGGCTTGGCTGGGCTGGATTAGGTTAAAGAGTGAGCCGGATCTCAATTACATTGGGCTCAGTTTGGATTGGTAATCAAGGAATAGGGGAAAAAAAATCCAAATTTTCTTTTTTGACTTGATGTAAAAAAAGTAGTAAAAATCAAATATGATGGAAAATTCAAATTTTAATATATTTTCGAATTCTTCATTAATTTTAAGAATTATGAAAGAAAAATCTGTTAATTTAAAAGTTCTTTTTTTCCCTCTCATTTTCTCGTTTCTTTCATTTTTCTTTTAAACTTTTGCACATCTCAAAGAGCTAAAAAAAACAAAAAAACAAAAATGCTATATACCATCCACCTTTTGTTTATTTATTTATATATTTTTATATTTTTTAATAAAATACTACCATCCCCAAATTTTTTTTGTTTATCATATGTTTTTAAAAGCAGTTCAAATATTTTTAGAAACAAAATTCTGATAAGGAACTCAAATTCGAATTTTTCTTCATAAGAGCAATATACATTTACATATAATATAAAATTAAAATTAAAAAATATTTTTCATGTTCTCAACCAGTACCCAAAACCTTCTCCAAAAATTAAAAAAAAAAAAAAAAAAAAACACCTATTGTTTATCTTTGTTAAACGTGTTTTCTAAATTAAAAAGTTGTTTTTTATTTTTAAAACTAGAAAATTATTTCTAAGAACAGCTTGAAATTAACCCATCATATTAATAATCTTTTTACCAACACTTTCAGTTTTTAGCTTCTGCTACAAAAGAAGTGGAGTAAGAGTATAGCACACAAATCTCTTTCCGCATCTTAGCTGGGATTAAGGACATGAAACTGCTTCCAAAATCGGAACATTAGTCTATGAGTAACCTGTGCTATAAATAAAATAATGAAATTCATAATATAATTATTACTATATTGTTGCTCAATGATTCATCCAGGCCCATTGGAATACACTCCAAAAGTTTTATCAGAACCAGGAAGATAAAGAATTTCTTTCAAATTTCTATCACAGAAAGATTATAAAACATGAAATTCTAGGCACAAATGCACTAGCCGACTCTAGCAGGTAATAGAATGAAACAGAATAATCATCATACATTTCAACAGACGCGTCTATGAAACTAACCAAATGGTATCTGTTGTACCTTCGGATCTCTGCCCTGTAAAATAAACTTCAACAACACACTTTCCCCTCCTCTCGGACAACCCAAAAAAGGAAGAAAGAAAAGAAAAGCAAAACCGTGAACAAGAGAGGAAAAAAAAATAAAAATTGAGGCACCATGACAAACTCAATTATAAAAATTCTGGTGAGCAGTTTCTCTTCTGGGTGCCATGACATTAAAAATTTTACACCAGCTTGGAATAGCTCAAGCTTCACGTTTGAGAGTCACGTTGATGATCCCTATACGAGATTTAGGTCGGTAGTGTTCATCTGTATCCACCTCTTCAATTTCCTGAATGACATCATTGTAGACATAAGGTCCCCACAGTAAGAACCTTTGGATTCCAAATGTTCCTTTTAAGCAATATAACAATTACATGCAACAAGAAGGCACTAATGATCTCATGATTAACCACCCAGGTCCAGTTCAAAGCTAATCCTTGCCGTATGGCAAAACCACCTACTGATAAACTCCATTAATAAGGCACTAATGATCTCATTTGTTAAGGTTCAACCACAAAGGCCCAGTTCAAAGCTAATCATTGCCATATGGCATCACCACCTGCTCCATTAATGATACATTGCATTGTATAACACTTTTTTTTTCTTGATAACTGAGAAACATTCCATGGTCAAACCTTTTGAACTCTCTATAGGGACCCAAACCTCAGAGTGCTAACCGCGTCTGCTACAATCAGCACTGGATAATCCAGGAGGTTCAATTAGTGGGAGGAATTGAACCCAGGACCATGGGTCTCTACCACACATCCTGACATTCATGCTAATCAACTAGGCACTTTGATGGGCATAACACTTCTCGTAATTAGCTGTTATTTCTTTTTTTCTACATTTCTAGTTTCTCTCCCCATATTGGTGCTTTGTAATGGACTCTTTGTCCTGTCATCGTACTTGTTATTTCCTCTATAATATACATGTACATATAAAGAATATAATTTTTGGAATAATTCAGATAAGTTGTAGTTAATCCATCACCAAAACACTCACCCCAGGGGGGGAAAAACAGAAAAAGAAAAAGAAACTACAAGACTTACCTGCACAACGTCCTCCCCCTTGATGACCCGTCCAAATACAATAAGCTTGTCATTCAGATCTGGTATTGGTGCAGTAGTGATAAACAGCTCAAATTTCTTGCGATCTTGTTTAGTCTTTGAAGTTCCAAGCATAAATGCCTCATGCTTAGGACTGGGTGTTCACAAGAAAGAGTTAGCAGCAGTTAGTCTACCGAATCATGACCAAATCAGCAAATACCACTAACAAGTACAAAATAGATTCAGGCTAGAAAACCTTAAAGGAAGGTGTCCATGAGGCTTCCCTTTTGATGTCCAATCTTCAGCAGCTCCAATTCCTTGGGAATGACCTCCTTGAATCACATAGTTCTTTATCACGTGATGGAAAGGCATCCCTTTGAAGTAACCCTTTTGACTGCAAAACCAGTCTATCCTTCAGAATGTATTATAAGATTGCAAAGTGATGCTAACGGAGCAAGTCAATATTTAGAGATCTATATGCTCCTCCAAAATCAAGAGGTTTGAGGAACAAAGTTCAATTAAGACCTTGTAATTGTCAATCAGCTATTACAGCCTTGACAACCCATTAATAGTGCTACCACAGTTTGTCAGCTTCATGAAACATCAATAGATGAAAGTAGCGCATACAAATACTCACCACAAGTCAAGGAATTTGTCCACAATCTCAGGAGAACCATCCTTGTAAAGCTCCACAGTTATATAACCTTTTGATGTATTTAGGATCTACACAAAAACCAAGGAGATATCTGTTTTACCAACTATGAACTACCAACTAGATCAGGGTGAAATGATCAAGAGAAGATTAATCAATCAATTGTATAAGTTTCTTGGAGAACAGGGATCCATCATCATAATTCCAGAACCAAGCTTAACAGTATAAAGTCTCTAAAGCTTAGATTGACTTCAAAGAGAATAGAATCCTTACAAATCCAATGTGGGCACCAAATTTTTCATTGTTTATTTAACAGAGTGATTAATTATATTGAAGTCATAATAGATCCATTATTTATACAGTCAAACAAGAAAGATCTACCACCACTCATGATGTAAATACATATAGTTCTAGAATTTGTCACTGTATAAAAGCAAATAACTTCATTTTCTTGCCATCACCATTACCTCCATACAACCAACTATAATATGCAACATCTAGCTCCAGAAAGATATACATTCATGCCACATAACAAGGGAAGCAGATCAATCCAACCAATGTTTGAAGAAACTTACAGCATATCCGGGAAGGTCGAACCTTTTTGAATCTACAAAACCATCATTCTCCTAGACCAGACAAAGGAATAAGCTCAGTTAGATCTAGATGCATTTACCTAGAACTATTGCTAAATCAGAAAATTATAGAAACAACCAAGTAAAGACAGGGATCTTAACAACCAACTGGATCATCAAAAGACTAAAGGAAAATAATGGAACAGTGTAGTTTATGTCTATTTTATTTTTATTTTTTTTTAAAAAAGACATTTTAAATTCCTGAATAAGTACCTCAACATTTGATACCCCACTCTGAAACTGGTTCCTCGACCTGCATGAAAATCGGAATAGTTTTAGAACTTAAAGTGGAATCTAAACAACAGAATCATTTTTCACAGACCAATATGGAGATTTTTATTCTTTTTTTTTTCTTATGCTATGTTTGGTTCTTAGAAAGTACTAAGGAAAGGAAGAAAATGCCAAGGAAAATGATTTTCTTATGTTCAATTGTCATGTAAAAAAGTGATGGAAAAAATTACTAAAGAAAAAAAGGAGGGAAAATGCAAAAACACTTTCCTCCCCATTTTCCTTAAACAAAGGTAAAGAAAACTTGGAAAAAGTGTATTCCTGAATAATTTAATCTTACTTCTATTAACTGTACCATAGACATTCAAACAAGAGAAAAATTTTATAAATTTTGCTTACCTTTTCCTTTCCTTATAATTTTCATTTCTATTTTCTTCCCCTTGGGAATCAAACATAGCATTAATTTTGCTCATAGAAAAGCTAAATAGACACAATACCAGGTACCAAATGAGTAAGACGATAACAAACCTATTAGACCAATGCCTATAAGTAGCAAATAGGGAAAATACAACCAACACAACGACTAGGTTGCAAAATATAATTGTAGTGATACTGATACGTGTCGGGCCCTTCTTCTTTTTGCTTTGCAGTAACAAAGCCTGAGGTTTTATCCTTGCCATTCCGGGCAACCTAAACTGTAATGCAAACTCTTTTTATGCCCAAAAAAAGCCTGCAAATTAAGCACAAAACCAAATGCTAAGTCCAAATACATGTATAGAAAAGCCCAAAGAAAAATTCACCATAGACTTAAAGAAGCTAAAATGAAAAATAAGCACACCTTGATTCCACCTCTAATTAGATTTCAATAGCTGAAAACTCCTCAGTCAACCACCTGAAACCTGCAAATAGGCTACCAAAATAAATAACTGAAAGCAAACATGCTGTAGTTTCCTTCTCAATTTCAGCACAGAAAATCTTGCCAATGAATTACAGACAGCATCAGCAGTGTGGACATCCAATTCTATTACTTCAATAACTATCCAATTGCTCATATACTTCATTTCACCACAGAATAACCAAAAGAAAACTCTAAAAGAGAAAATGAAATATGGAAGAAACTAGGATAAATTGCTACTGAATACAAAAGAATTTCTCAATATCGTCTAGTTATGGCAATTTCTAAGGAACCTAATATTTCGCTAATATAAATCAGAAATAAAAAATCTTAATCAAAACATCGACCAATTGTAGAAATCAAAGCAACGCAACGCCTCCAGATCCACAAATTTCACAAACTCTTCACCACACAATTCACAGTTCCAATATCCAATAATTCACACAAATACAGATGTGCAGTCAAATTCAATTTAAAACTTAATTCACATATTCATACAGATCCGAAACCCTAGCAGTTCGTGAAGAATCAAAACAAACAAATACTCATACACCAAACCCTAGAAACCACGAATTAGAGAAAATACTTGATCTGCTTCAACTCACCTGTGATTAGATCGTGCCGTGACTGTCCTGCTACCACCGTTGATGGTAGAATCTCCGGTCGGGAAGAGGTACAAATGGCTGGTTCGTTGAGACGCTTTACGAGGGATTAGGTGACGATGTTTTTCAAACTCGTTCATAGTGGTCCACTTCGACCCTACTGTTTGTTAATGGACCCCACCACAGCAGATCAGTGGCCGCAGTCTGATGGACGGTCGTGACCAATTAAGCAGGTTGATTTTGACGGTTCTCGATTGCTTGCGGTCTACTCAATATACACCTTGTTCCCGTCCAAATTTTGAATCTCCTTGGTGAGTTCCATACTATTCTCGATAGTGGGACCCACCAAACGTGTATGATCCAACGGTTCTCAATTTCTCTCCCGTGGGCCATCAGCGAATCTTGGCGGTAAATTGAGTCGCCAGTGTGGGGAAATGTTCCTCTACGGTTCAGAACTCTCCAATCCTGCGGGCCATCGCCGCATCAGTCACATGACTCATATCATTACCCTCGATATTTTGCCATGTCATGATATCAATGAGGATAAGGAGGCAACAACTTATTTCACATCTCCTGTCTTTCGAATAAATGTTTTACCAATAATAAGAAAAATTATTAATTTTCAAGTTACTTCCAAGAATTGCTTCATGCTGTAAGGTATGATTAGAAATAATTACATATGGATACGTTTGGGAATGTTTTCAAAAATAAATCTGAAAAATTAGTTCTTGAAAATAATTCTCAATTATTTGAGAGCATTTTTTATATTTTGAATTATTATTTAGAACATTTTTTTAAAATAATAATAATAATAATTAAAAATATTTTAAATAAATTTGAATAAATTCTATTAAAAATTTGAAAATAAATTTTAATCGGGTAGTTGAGCGCCACAAATACCTCTGGACTTGTTTAGGAATGTTTTAAAAAATAGTTTTTAAAAACTCTTTTAGATTGTTTTTGGAAATAAAATTTTCTTTGTGAGGTCAAATATAAAATACTTATTTTTATTGGACGCAATCCCTGAATTGTGAGAACAAGTACAATGCCCTCTGCAAAATGGCTAATAATTTGCTCACTTGCTCTCAGAATTCCAAGTTCCATTGCAACATCCTCAACGAATTTTCACCATTTTGTTTAACCAGCTATCTAACAATGCTCAATATTAAATCGTTGGATCAGCCAATGACGTATGTCATACCATACTTCTATGCAGGTGATTTCAAGAAGTCCTCCAAATCCCAAACTCTGAAATACAACTTTTATTTTCCTCCGATAGCTTATCAACAACGAGGTTATTTCCGGTAATCGGTAAGATTTATAGAAAATGCATTTACAGAAGTCATTTTAATTGGTAATCGTAAACAGTTGGTGGTACAAAACATATATGTTGAGCAATACAGTAAATGAAAATATTAGTATATGAAAGTCATGACATCCCATATCGGATAGGGAGGAAAGTTTATAATGCTATATAAGTATGGACTCCTCGTAACCCTGTAAACGTATTTTAAAGCCGTAAGGGCTCCTTTGAGTCTAAAGCGGACTATATCTACACAGTTGGAAGCGAGTCATTATAAATGGTATCAGAACCGATCCTCGACCTCAGTGTGAGGTTTATTTAGCCCCGTAAGAATATTTGTTTGTTTGATCCCATAATCCCGTGAGATACAACGAGGATATATAAGTATGAACTTCTCTTAACCTTGTAGACCTATCTAGGTAAAAAACGAACAATATCTACATGGTTGGGAGTGGGTCGTTACAAATGGTATCAAAGTTGATCCACAACCTCGGTGTAGGGTTTGTTTGTTGTATTTACATGGGAGGGGGGAGGGGGTGTTTGTGACATCCCACATCGGATAGGGGGGAAAGTTCCTGGTGCTATATAAGTATGGACTCCTTGTAACCCTGTAAATGCATTTTAAAGTCGTGAGTGCCTCTTTGGGTTCAAAGTGAACAATATCTACATGATTGGAAGCGGGTCGTTATAAAAGTATTCATTGATGTACGAGGAAATCAATTAGAAGGCGGATATTATAAAAATTGATTTCACATACATTTCCTTTTTCCCACCAGCGCCAAAATTGATTTCACATACATTTCCTTTCTCCCACCAGCGCCCCTTGATCTCTTATGCTCCTTCGGTGGTCTTGAGGGTTTAGCTATTCCACTTGCTTCCAAACATTTCACCATTGTTTACTTTATATAATAATTTAATATATAAAACTAAACAAAAATGGGGAGGGTATGGGGTCACAATCTAATCTCACATCAAATTTGAAATTGATAAAGATAAAACATAAAGCAAATTTCTAACTCACCCAACCAAACAAATGACACAATTCAATCACATTAAGTAGTCATATAAGAAGTATTCCTTTCAAAATAGAGACACATCATAATGATCATGAAGTAGCTAGGTAGTTATGCAAATTAATACAAATTGTTTCATCACTAATAAACATCAAAGCTTAGAAAGAATATCCGCACATCAACAATAATCAAATTGGATTTTGTAGGTTGCACAATTCCATTCAACCTTGTTATATCGAAAACAATATGTCGTATGCTTTGAAATTAATTGTGATTCTATATGGATTTACAAGGTCGATCAAGAGATTGTTTCGTTGTAGAGGGTTCGTGCATACAATTTGATACTATTATTGGACTCATTTCTATCTTGGTTTACAAACTACATGTCATGAGTAATCGATGTTCAAATGAAACTAGAGTATGTTTGTTCATGCATTGGAAGCTTACAACAAACATCAATGTATTCATAAATATCTTGCTCCATCATTCGAATAAAATTGCACATGCATGATCAAAAGGAAATTCTAACATTTGCAGAGCTTTGCATGTGCATCTTCTTAGCCCTAAGTCAACATTAAGGTAAAATATTCAAATGAAAACCTTAACACTCATACCTAAATTAGGGTAGGCAACATAACTCTCAATCTTTACGATCTTTATTAGTAATTTTCCTTTATTTTGGACCAATTTCTCCATTCAATTTCTTAATTTCATTTTTGTGCTTAAACAACATATTAAACCCTTGGTCCATATGCTTGATGAAAAAGGAGCACACCATGTGACGCCATTCAACTTGCACCCATGCATTAAAACTCATTGTCAGAACCAATGTCATTTTATTCTATAACATACTTAGGAACTCAAACTTTGCCCAATGTTGGTGGTTGTTTTTCTCATCCCATTTTGTCAAGCTAGGATTAAAAATTCTTAAGTTGAATATTGCAGCATCACAATCACAATACAATCTTACATAAGTGATCGTATCAAACATTTTGAGGGCATTCTCCTTCCCTTTGTGTTTTTCTTAGTTAAAGCAGGAACTAAAACTCTCTTTCATATGCCTATGGCAATGGACATGATTCTCATCGTCAACCACCATTGAAATGCAACATAATGGGCCTAGATGCCTATTAGAAATAATGACAACATCTCTATGACCAATAATATCATTCACTTTCAACAAATAGTATAGTCATTCTTCATGATTTTTAAGTTAAATAAAATAGGTTGTTACCTACATCATATGTTGAGGTAGATAATAACACACCTCTGTATGGCCCACTCATATGAGTATAACTAATTGTTAGAATGAGATGACGATCTTTTTTAACACATCCACTTATTGAATAAGTCACAAATAGTCTCATGAAACTCTTATCAATTAAACGCACTCTGTCAATGTCCCTAAATTTGCTTCAATTAATCTGTCATAGCTATGACAAAAGCTTAAATGAATCTTTTAGCATACTAGATATTCTTTTTATTAACCTTTTCCTTGTAGTTCTATGATTGAGAATATGTCAACTCCATTCCATATTGTTGCATGAAAGTTTTGCAAAATTGCCAAGGCAAATAATTTGGATTGCTCCTAAGTCCTAATAACGTCACCAATTACAAGTATTGCTCAACCAATCTTAACCATTTGACATAGGCAACTTCATCTATAGAATTATTATGTTCCTTATGAAATACATGTATTTGAATCGCTTACAATCTTGAGCATTGTACACAGAGTAACTTTCTATGGGTAACCTTATATAACATAACATACACTAATCCACTCCCTAGTATTGTTGATGTATTTGTATCAAAATTGGTTTACCATTAATATCAAGTATATTACATCCCTTTGCTTGTTTGCCCATTACCTAATATCATTGAATCAAATCTTGTTGATTGTAGTGGACCAACATTCGACTTAACACATCTTTTGGAAAATTCGATCAATTGAATTGCATTCTCCTCATGTATCCCATTTCCTATGACTAAGGCAAATGTTGATCCAACAACTAGTTCAAAAACCTTGCAACATACATAACATGTCACCATAGTTTCTTCTTTGTTTTTAGGTTCAACATAATTAAATAAAGTAAGGAACTAAGAACTTACTATTTTTTATCTAGTCAACTATTTTCATGGTGGGGTGATATATAAATTTATGCAAATACATCACTATATTGACACAAGTTTAAAAATAATTTGATAGCACGTAAGTAGCAAAGAGGCAAATGGATCAAATTTCAAAGTATATTGAATTACTATTCACTTGCATTCAAATTCATTTTCTAATAGACTTTGATTACAAAGTCCTCTAATAATACACTTTTGTTTACCGATACACCATCACACTAACCTCTTTTATAATCCACACTACCATCCACCTCCTTCTTCGTCAGTCCATCCTTGAAATGGATGTAGTAATAAATCTCACTTTCTTCCCCATATACAAAAATTACAACAATTTTTCCTTATTTTCACAACTTATAATAGTTATCATCATTTCAACCAAATTAGTGACTGTTAAGGATAAAAGTATCAGAAATCATCAAAATATTGATAATTTGATTTTATGGAAATTTTTGGAAATATCGGACAAAATTTTGGAAAAAAAAATATTGAGAAAAAGAAGTTAATCAAAACATATAAAAATACTGGAAAAAACTCCCAAAAAAAAAGAAAAACATGACAAAACAAATAATAAAAATACATTAGAGTTATTTTTTTGAAAAAAAAACAATACATCTATGATAAATTTTGTGAAAGTATGTATTAACATAATATGTCCTAATAAAAAATATGAATTTTGAAAGTACATATCCAATGTTAACATAAAGTTAAATTTTTTAAAACTAGTTTTTAAAGAAAATAATATATGCATAAAAAATTATTAGCATTAATCAAGTATAAATTGATATTAATGTCAAACATTAATATAAATAAAAAATTTATTTCATTAAAAATATGTTATATTTTAGTATTTAAAATTAAAACATAATTTATTTATTCAATAGCTGAAATTTTACCACAAAATATCTATATTAAAAAATCTAACTTAAAATTATTCAAATTTCTATTACTCAATCTATATTTATTTATTTTTCTATTAAAATTGGTAAGAAATGTGACTCCACTTTCCTAATCAATCCGAAAATCCTAAATGAATGGATAAGGAAACACAAACCCTAAAATTACATAAACAAACCATTCTTCAAAACTACTTTAAATAAGTTTAATCACTCGAAATTCGAAAAAAAAAAAGAGGAAGAGGAAAATGGAAATCCGTAACAATGCATTTAATGGAAAAGATTCCAAATTGTAAACCCCTAGTCGAACATTTGAGCATTCATCACCAACATTAAGGAATGATATCCAATTTCCAGAAATTAGACATCAAGACAAATAACAACACTTTGAGGTAATGACTTACATAAAAGGTGGGAATTACAACCAGAATCTTAACGTTGGTGATTCTTCCTCGTCATCTTGCCTTTTCTAATCTTCACCACAGACAATCAAGATTAATGGCCGAGCGAAAAAAGCTAGGCTTGGACATAGGGATTGAGAGGAGGGGGTTATTTTATTCTCTTTTTATTTTATTTTATTTAAATAATAATAATAACTGGGCTGTTTCGGAGAGAAGTTGGGTTACCATATGCTCAGAATTTCCAAAATAGGGGCCCTTTTCCCCGAAGTTTAAGTTGGACTAATGTGATAAGTATGTGGGACTGGGCTTATCGTCTGACAAAATACGGGCTTGGGCCTCTTTACTTTCGTAGATAAAATTAAATTAAATTTTTGTCCACGTAATTTACTAAAAATGGTAACAAAATACATCAAATATCAGATCAAACGTACGAAAAAGGAAGACGTGGCCTGTGGTTGTAGCATTTGGAGACACCCCCACACTCCCCGTTCTCAGCGGTGGTACAAGCAGTTAGCGCACGGAGGGCAGAGGAGGCTCCACCACCCAACATCATAGCATTTGGAGACACCCCCCACTCCCCCCCACGCAGCTGTGGTAGAAGAAGTTAGCACACGGAGGCAGACTGCAGAGGAGGCTCCACCACCCAACATCATGGCGTTTGCGGTACAAGTGGGGTTACGACTTGTTATACCCTTCACTCCCCCATATTTTTCCAAAAATTTTTGTATTATTATTGGATGATCCCCACCAAATCATTCTTTTTTGGAGATGATGTGCCACCGTTTCATTGGTTGCTTGCTTACCATGCCTTTGAAGTGGGTCCCGAAAGGGGTAATTTGGTCATTTCGTAAAGACGGGAAAATACTTGGAGCCGGATTGAGGATTGGGAGTTGGGTAGAGCTACAGTGTTTACTGGAGCGAAAATTTTGAGGATAGTACACTCTGCACAGTGGATCTGAGGGTGTGAAAGTGAAAATGCGGAAGAAGACGGGGGCGAAGATTCAGCTTCATGACTATGAAGTTTTCCTCGAGAATCCTTACCGATTAGACTGCACTAACGACCATCTTAACCAGGTCTCTGTTTCTTTTTCCCTCCATCCTCTTCTTGGTGGCGCGTTTGGTTCCTGAGAAAAAAAATGAACACGTGAAAATAAAATATACTATTTGGATATTATATTGAAATTGAATGAGGCCAAAATTTTTGTATTTGGAATACAGTTGAGTATGGATTTTGTGATGAGAAATGCTTTTCCTCTCTTCTTTCTCTGGATCCAAACAGACCGGAAGATTGTTTTCCTAATCAGTGTTACTTTTTCATCTCGATATGAAGCTTTTCAAGCAGATGTCCTCCATGTGTGGAGATTGTTTAATATTTTATTTAAATTTTACTGAACATTATTTTTCGTTTATGAAGATTATCCAAATGCACGGATTCATCAAACTACACAAGCGTCGCAAGGTAAGACTCGAGCGCTCTAAGCTTCGCTTAATCGCTTTCATGTTTCTTTTTCCTTTTATTATTTTGAGAAAATCTCTTTGGTCACAGGAGGAACTTTTGGAAGCATTGAGCACCATAGATCTGATGCATCCACCAAGATCCACTCTCAACGAGGGATCATCGCCGTACGATTCGTCCCTCACCATCGATGAAGTGAACAAAGACCTGGAAGCTCTCGAATGGCAGGAGTGCCCCGTTCAATCCCTCCAAACCCTCGGTCCATCCATACCGACCATCGACGCCGCCGGAAATGACGTGTCCCCGGCCTTCAAGATCACCGCAAAAAAGCCAAGAACGAAGAGAAGAAAGACGAGGCGCATAAGCGATCTGAGCCGTCGATTTGCGTGAGGGTGATCGAATTTGGATGATTGAATCTCATCCGTTGATGAGAAAGGGAGTGTGTCTTTTAGTGTTTTTGTCGTGTGCGCCAGCTCTGTACAAGGAGAGTGGGCAGCTTTTTGGTAGGGGGGAGCGCACATCTCATGCCGCATCGAACGGTGGCAGTGAGATACTCTATGATTATGTAGAGCAGAGGTGGGGCACAGGGGGACGTGGATCCTCTCCATTAGTTTTCTGTCCATATTTGTATATTGAGTCAAAGGGCTTTGGATTTACTACCCACCTTGACAATACCTTTCACTGCAATAGTAGGCCATCTTCTAGACCCTGTGCAAAAAGTTCATAGCACCCAAACAAATAAATACAATTACTTGTAAGCTTTTTATTTGGAACTATTGGGATATATTTATATATTATTCTTTACCTGTGGAAGCTAGTAAAAAGAGGGAATATGATTAAAACTAACAAAATATCTAGGAATCCATATCCTTTATATTCCTCAAAATCAATAGTGTGTTTCGAAAATTTCTATTTAAAGTATTTTTATAGTAAAGCCTCCCTCCTAGGATCATTTAAAAATATTATAAATAATTTTTATAATTTTTAAAAATATTTTTAAATTTTATCAAAACACCTTTTATAATAAAAACATTTTTTAAAAATACTTTCAAAGATGCTTAGAGTTATGGGAACATCATCGAAGGTTAAAGACTCTAATTAAACTAAGAATGCGTTTGAGAGTGATTTTAAAAAATATTTATAATAATTCTAACATTTAAATGATAAAAATTTTGAAATATTAAAAGTTATCAATTTATAAAATTATTACCAAACGGATTCTAAAGTTCATACAAATAACTCGTTATGATGTTGATAATAAAATTAAATTTTCAAATACTTGCTCTAATTCTTTTGGTGATGTTGATGGTAAATTTTTATTTTTAATTTTTTGAACTTCAAATAAATTAAAATGTTTTACTCGTTTATGAAATCACAAAATGAGGTTTTTAAAGATGAAAGATTTACATTTTTGCGTCACTAAGAAAAACCAAGTGAATAATAATTTTAAAAAGAAAAATAATAATATTATTATTATTATTATTATTTTTTGGGGCTAGAAAGTCCCTTTTGAACTTTAGAAAGCCCAATGGTAATACTACTATTATGCATACTAAGCCGTTGAGGTATGCCAATGACACTTTTTTAAAGAAAGTGGCAAGAAGGCTATAACGATCCGCACCTAACCATGTAGATATTGTCCGCTTTGGGCAAAGTGGCAAAAAGGCTATCATGTAGATATTGTCCGTTTTGGGCCCAAGAAAACCCTCACGACTTTAAAACGCGTCTAATCTCTACATATGGGACATTATAAATGTCGTCTCATAGGATTGCAAGACCAAACAGACAAACACCCGTTATGGAGCCAAACAAACCCCCACATCGAGGTCGGGGATCGGCTCTGATATCATTTGTAACGACTCGCACCCAACCATGTAGATATTGTCCACTTTGGGCCCAAGAGAGCCCTCACGGCTTTAAAACACGTCTATTTGGTTAAGAGGAGTCTCTACATATATAGCGCTAGGAACTTGCTCCCCTATCCGACGTGGGACATCACAAAGGCGAAGAAAATTTCTGCAGTATTTTAGGTTTGGGAAGAAAAGTGTTTCTTAATCTTGCATGGATAAAGCATTCTTATGAGAAATCTGATTAATGCAGACACATTCTCTTCTTCAAATTTCCGAAGCCACTAACCCTATTTTAAAGAAGTGCATGTAGTGCAGAGCAACCTTTGGTCAGCTCCATTTGGTTCAGAGATCTTGAGAGGAAACCAAGAAAATCACATGGAAAGATACCATTCTTTCCGAGAATTAAATGGGCAACGATTTTTCATGTTTTTCAACCGAACATAAATTAAAAGCCCCAATTGATCATTTCCCAGTTGAAACATAGCCCTAAATAATTTTACAGAAGTTTCCCAGTCTTCAAGGAACTGGTTTTTTTTTTTTTTTCTCTTTTGATGGAGAAAAATGGAGCACCGAAACAATAATTTGTGGGAGCAGCAGCAGAAGAACTTTGGACAGTTGATTCAAGCATTTGTAGTTTCCGAAAAAATCGAAAAGAGAAAAAGAAAAAAGAAAAAAGAAAAAAGAAAATCCAACAATCTGGAGTGTCCCATAATGCACCGTAATCCAAATCTTTGGCACTCAGATACTAACAGCGTTGAAAGGGGCGGCACAAGGCGGATGTTTGCGGTTAGGGTTGAAGGACAAAAAAAACAATTATAAAGCAGAAGACTACTTTCTCAGGAACAGCTAGGATGTGATTGAAAACTCAAATCAACTCCAACTAAGAATACCTGAATGATTGATATATATTCCAATTCCTGAACAACCCTCTCCACATCCTCATCCCTCTCTCTCTCTAACTTTGGACTCAGTTCACTACCAGTAGTAGTGGTTGCCACACATATCAATGAAACTGGTATCAGAGAATAAAATAAAAATAAACAACAAATACAAATGATCAAATGAATGAATGATTCAATCCCCATGGTACTGCTGCACCAATCTTGGCCGACATAGTTGCTTTCAACATCTTTCCAAGTCTTGATTCTTTTTTCTGCCTCAAAAGCGAATCCGGCAGAACGATTTCCATGTGA
The DNA here is from genome assembly GCF_030704535.1 of Vitis vinifera. Lineage (NCBI taxonomy): Eukaryota > Viridiplantae > Streptophyta > Magnoliopsida > Vitales > Vitaceae > Vitis > Vitis vinifera. The sequence goes on from NC_081809.1 coordinate 1,131,009, forward strand.
ATCCAATGCTCCTAATCACATTTGATGTATCCTTATCTGCAGCCATTGTTTTTGTTTCTTGGGTGATCATTCAATAATCAAATCATAAAGTATCATCATCATGCTTTTGTTCTTCAAAGTATTTAGGCATTTTGCTTCATTTAAATCATCGGATGAAACCAGGCAAAGACTGAAAATTATGGAAAAAAAATTGTAATATGAATTGGGACATTTGTAAGGCCATGGACTAATATATATATACACACACACTTCATGTCTCATTTACACTTTGTTCACAAAAAGACAATTCAAGGCATGTGGACATGGTTTTATAAGAGGAAAACACCAAGAGAGGTGTAATTGGGTTAGAAAAAAGTCGCTTCGATCGATTTTATCATGTGATATGAAAATTCGAGAAGATTAAGATCGGTTGGAGGGCCCAAGAAAGAGTCTATGTCATGGATAAGATATGCAAAATGATTATACAAGTTTACTGAATATCACTTCCAAGACAACAATGGTTGTTCCATTCACCTCAATTAAGTATATATATAAAAAACAAAAATACTTTTAAAGAGTAAATTCCAAGCTTTCACTCAAAGAGAAGAGTAAAGAAAACTGACCTGAAACAAAGTTTACCATGAATGATACAGTGGGGTGGAATATGATTACTTGGGGTTCAAAAAGAGGAAGCAAACAAAAGAAAGACATTGAGAATTCAGAAGTAGAATTTTTTTTTAAAAAGAAAAAAGAAAAAAAGAAGAAAAAAAATAGCTAGTACGTATATATAGGATCACTGATTGGAGGTTGGGTATGGCAGCTAGCTCATTCAAGAAAGATTCAGTCCTCAAACATTAGCTTCCCTCCTCAGATCCGGTAACCAATATCTCCTGTTTCTTTAGAGGAAAAGAAAAGAAAAATGGTTGACAACATTCATGAGAACAAGGTCCTAATAAGGGAATTCAATGAAGAAACAGACATTGAAGCAGTGGAGAAGCTTGAGAAGAACTGTGAGATAGGGTATAAAAAGGGGATCTCCATATTTACTAGCATGATGGGTGACCCTTTATGTAGAATTAGGCTCTACCCTGTTCATGTTATGCTGGTAGGTGAGGGCTATACATACATATATTCCATATTATATTAACTCATTTCTCTTGCTTCCAATAAATTTTAATCACATTCCCACCCTTTGTCCCAATCTCCATGACCAACTGTAGCCCTAACATACTGCAGATTGCTCATATATATGCTTGAAAATGGCCTACAGGTTGCTCAGCTGCTCGAAAATGGGGAGCTTGTCGGTGCAGTTCGAGGATGTATCAAGCGTGTGGGGACTGGTTTTGGGGGAACAGATGTGACGATGGGATGCATCCTGGGCCTTCGAGTCTCTCCTAGGCACAGGTACACTTTTCTTTAATTTGATCCTCCTCTCATTCACACAAATTTCCTCTACTCCTACTCCTCAACAGTATAAGAAACTAGTGATGAAGATGATCATGGGGTATGCATCTCTTCCAAAACTAAAATCATAGGCCAAATTTTAAAGAAGAATGGTGGGATAGAGGGTTGTTGCATACCTTGTATACATCCATCAAACCCTTCTAAAACCTAGCTATATATCACACAATTATGTATATATAGTAGTTAAGGATATTGATGTTGGGATTGAGTTAAAGTTTATGTATCTTATCTGGTAAATGTAGGAGGATGGGCATTGGATTAGGGCTTGTTAAATCAGCAGAGGAATGGATAGAGAGAAATGGAGCACAGTATGCTTTCCTAGCAACCGAGGAGAACAATGTGGCCTCCACCAATCTCTTCACTCTCAAATGCAACTATGTAAAGTTTAGCTCATTAGTCATATATGTTCAACCAGTTAATGATCACCTTGCTGAGGAAGTAGATATTCCCAGAGACATAAAAATCGAGAAGTTGCATATCGAGCAGGCCATTTTCCTCTACAAGAACAGCTTGAAACAAAGAGAGATATACCCAACAGATATTGAGGCCATCTTGAAGGAGAAGCTGAGTATGGGCACCTGGGTGTGTTTCTTCAGAGAGGAAGGATGGGTAGGTTTGCAGAAGAAAGAAGAAAAAGAAGGGGAAATCATGGGTACAGCTCCAAGCTCTTGGGCAATCTTCAGCATATGGAATACCTCTGAGGCATACAAGCTTCAAATAAGGAGGTCAAATCTATTGAAAATATTCCATGCAAGTGTGAGCCATGCAATGGAGAGAATCCTGCCATGCCTGAAACTGCCATTCATGAGTATGAGTACTGAGTCCCATAAAAAACCCTTTGGGTTTCTGTTCCTGTATGGGATTCATGGAGAAGGAGAGAGGGTTGGGGAGCTGATGAAAGGAGTATGGAGGTTTGCGTCAAGAATGGCTGAGAATGTGAAGGACTGCAGTGTGATGATGACTGAGCTAGGAGGGTCTGATCCTCTCAGAGCCCATGTTCCTCAGGGCTCCTCCATGTCATGCATCAATGATCTCTGGTACTTAAAGAGGCTGAACGCCCCCGTGAGTGATGAGGATGAATTGACAGCGATGAGACCTGTGGGGAATGTGTTTGTTGATCCAAGAGATTTTTAGGGTCCATACTTCATCAAAAGCCCTAATGCTATAATAATAATAAGCATATATATAATCTATATAAATGCATGTATGCTATTGATTATATAACCACATATCCACATTATTATTGCTTGTATTTTTCGTGATCTTATGATCCTTTAGCTTTATATCTTCCTACTCAAAATGAACATCATGCTCTCAATCCTGGTGCCACGCGTGTTCTAGAATATCCAGGCCAATTTTTTGGTGGAACTTGTGAGTGAAGTAAGATGAAAATTTTTTTGAAATGAGTTTGATGATCCACGATTGTAAGTGTATGATCTTAATGTGGTAGGATAACATCTCGAGTATTTGTAAATTTCAACTTTGTTCTTGAACAATTCGATAAGTATATTAGCTTTTTTATAAGCTACATTTTGTTTTAGGGTATTCATGTTTTATTTTGGTAAACTTGAAATATTAACCAATTCTAAGTTCAAACAACGTATCTAAAAAAATATCCTTAATCCTTAAGTTTTTAGACTGCTATTTTTAAAAATAAAATCAATAGGACATTATCATTAGACAAATATCGGCACTCATTGAATGTTGAAATTTCTCGTCAATAACTAAAAAACACAAAAAATCCTATAAAAAAAAAAAGTAATATTCTTTCCCTAAACATTGCAAGTTAAAAGAAGATATGAAAACACGTTTTTCTCTATTTTAAAGGTACATTTTACTCTACTTAACTTAGACACGTATATCTCAATTGATATTACTCTTCTTTTGCAATTAGGTTATTTTATAAATCAAGTTCCTCTTAAAATTAGTCTCTATATCATAAAAAAAATGAATCAATCAATTAATATTGATTTTAATGGGTGAACGTGTTTGGCTAGACCCCTTTACTCAAAGAGTATTCTTATAGTTAAAAAATGTCGCTTATAAAATATTAATTTTTTATCATATATTCCAACACCAATTAAAAAAAAAAAAAATAGAGAATGTTTTTATAAGTTTCGACATAAGGCATAAAAGAGGTAAAAAAGAGTGGTCCTTTTGTAGTAGTGAGCTTGCTTTATATTCTTTGTCCATGGAATGCACCATATTCATCCATTCTTTCTTCCTCATCTGCAAGTTTCTTTTAATGGTTAAATGTGGGAAATTCCTCTTGATAGGACCATTGTAAAACGTAACTAATTTCAATTTATGAAGCCTTTTTCAGGCTTTATATGGTGAGGCCAAGCAGCTAATTATGATATTATTTTGTCACGTTTCAATTTATGGAGATAGCCAAAGGGGTTGGTCACATGGCTTCTCAAAAGCTTCGGGTACCAAGAGAATATCCCTGTCTAAATAGTATTCATCATTAACATTCCTGTCGCATCATGACAACAAAACCTATAAACCTATAAGCTCCATCTAGGTTATCCAAGGGTGCCCTAGTGCCTTCAGAATTAGCCCATTTTCGCTCTTTCAGGTGTTCAATTTATGAAAAAATAATGACATTTTTATAAATAAAAAAATTCAGAAATATTAAAATTAATTTATAGAAATAAGTCCATTGTACCATCCAAAGTGCCAAATAGAGGTTGAAAATGAGGTTACTTTTGGGAAGTTTAGTGACACTTAGGCAAAAGAGTCCTTGAATAGATTGATGAAGTTTTTGCCAATTTTATTTCATTTGTAATGTTATGTTTAATTTCTAAAAATTACGAAAGAAAGAAATAAACTATTTAAAAAATAGTTTAATTTGAATATCATGAAAAAAAATTGAAGGGAAAGCGTTGAAAGTTTTATTCAATAAAGGTAAAATAAATTTACGACAAATACATTATTCGACAGTTTAATTTTCTTATCCCTCGATCTTTTCATATACAATCAAATAAAAAAATTTATAAATTTTTCTTCCTTTTTCCTTTTCTTATATTTTTTTCCTTTAAACTTTTTACTATGAATCATATCTTTAAGTCATGTTTGATTTTCAAAAAATATAGAAAAAATGATTATCTTATGTTAGTTCCGTTTAAAAAAAGTGAAAGAAAATAAAATATAATTAGAATTTTACATATTTTAAAATTATTTAATCATGAAAGAAATTATGTTAGACGAATTTGAAGAAAAATATAAAAATAATTTATTAACTTTAAGTTTACTGAACTTTTTTTTTTCTCTCTCTATGTTTTTTTTCTCATATTTTCCTAAAAAATCTATTTCCTTCCTCTCATATTTTCCCTTAAATTTTTGGGAAACAAACATGGCCTAATGGCTTTTATGGTATTTGCTTAGAATTCATTAAAGTTCGCATCTAAGTCTTTACACAAATATGGGCACTGCCACAATCACTTGAAAAAATTGAAGGGGCTAAAGAATATACGAAAGTATTAAAATATTATGTCTTCTCTAAAGAAGTGTTGTTCTGATTCTCTTCTGAAAAGGGACAGTTTACAAAGATCCGATTGTGCACTGGAATCGTAGTATATAGATTCTGCTTTTAACTTTAAAGGTAGTATAACAGAAGTAGATTTGTAATCACTGTATACAGATTCTGCTTTTAACTTTAGTACACAGGTACTATACAGAAAAAGTAATGCTGTTTCAGCCTTTGTAGTTTGGCTAGAATGTGAGGATGTGGCTTGAGTTTGAGCCAGACACAAGTTTCAATAACCCCATACGGAACTGATTAAACTCTGGATTGTGTCACTGCTGTCGTGGTTCGGCTCTGAGTGTTCTCTAATCTCTTTATCCTTCTTGGAAGTTTAACTCGTCTTGGAACAGTAGTCTCATGTGTTTGCATTTGAACATCAAGATTTGATGGATCAAGGGATAATTTCTCCCTGATGAAGGCGTCCAGGTTGAAGCCATTTTCACTTGCTGTGTCTTTGCTATCTGGATTTCCAGAGGAAGGGCCAGGGCCAGGGCCAGATGAGTCTTCGTTAGCTCCTGGTATGTTTCGTGAGGAATCAGGGATTCTGTAGTATGAGTTTTGGTCCAGGTTCAATAGTCTCTTTATGCTGTCTAGAGCTGGATCGATGATGTCCAAGAACCCCATAACCCATGAAGCATCATCCACGACTTCTGTGCGCTGTGGCAGATTAAAAGTGTGTTATCTTTAGAAAGCCTTCTCATTGTTTATTTGTTTGGTTCCTAAGAAGACAGAAGAAAGGGAAGATTATTCTTGGAACCTCACAAATCTTAGAATCGGTTGTTTGTGGGGTTCCAATTTTATTTTTCTCCCTCTATTTTCACTGACCTGCTGGAAATAGAGGTCACGAATTTCCTCAGCACGAACAGCATTTCCTTGGTTTTCTTCAAATGAGGCCCATGTCATCCATGTTATGTAACTCTGGGAATTTATATTTAGGGAGGATCTGAATAATCTCCGAGCTGCTGATAGATTACCAGCTCTCTCTTCTAAAACACCCCAAGCCTGCAATGCATTGACACAAAAAACATAAATTGTAGATTGAATTTGCAAAAGATCAACTTGCCACAAAATTAATATTAATCTCTGCTATAAAAGAAATGCTTGCTATTGGCCACTAATGTCCTATTTTGGTGAAAGAATTGGCAGGCCGCCTTTTTTTGAAAAAGATATATTCTGGGGAAGGGTTCCCCATCTACTTCTGTCAAGCATTGAAATAGATATACTGACTACCGAACTATGATTAATACTAAATAATGAACACTAAGTTCCAGTTTAAACTAATTGCTAATCACTAATAGAAGGGGAAGAAAATGAAACGGTGCTCAGAACTTTTGTTGATTAATTGGAACTATACTGAGAAAAATGAGAACTACAAATTTTTAACAGGGATTACATTTGGTGTTTACCTGAAGACAACGAGCAGCACTTTCAGTAGTTGAGTCAATGGACAGTGCTCTTTGATACATTTCCCTTGCTGTGGCTATGTTTCCTTCTTTCCACTCCATCCATCCCCAAGCCTAAACAACCATTAATTTCGATCAGTTTTCCAGTGAATTCACACACATTCCTCCACACATACACAAAGACATTCCCCAAACTTCTAAAATACAGAGTATACGAGGTAATTCTCAATCAGGGTCATTGGAGTTGAGAACTTTTTTTTTTAAAGCTGTTAAGATCAGATATTTAGAATCATGATTTGCATAATTTGCTAAAATTTCAGCTTGAAAATAAAGAAAATAGAACAAGAAACTGCATTGAGTTTTGTTTAAGTGGAATAGATCTGCAAGACATGGAAAGGATTCTTACAATCCATACTGGCTGATGCCTTGGATCCAATTCGGATGCTCTCCTGAACAGCACTCGAGAAAGATTTGCAGTTGAATATTTGTATTCCAGTAAAGCAAGGGACTGAAGGAGAACAGGATCCCTTGGATTTACTGCATGGCCTATCTTTAAAAGTTTCCTTCCCACGTCAGCATTGCCCAGATTAGCTTCAAAAACTCCCCATACATGCCATGCAAACCTATTCTTGGGGCTTGCCTGGACTGCTTTCTGCAAATTTAAAAGGAATAAAAGCATGTATCATACAATGATGGTATACATTACAAACACTAGACAAAAGAAAAAGGAAAAAAGATAAACATGATTCAGAAGTAATGACTGAAGAACTACATTGGATAACATAATGACCAGCTCATCTTGCTATACTCTGGCTTCTCATTCTGTCACAAGGAAATAATAGTGATGGGTAATTCATGATCATGGTAATAGAAAGGTCACCTCAAATAGTTGCCTTGCAGTATGGTTGTTTTCCTGTTGCATCTCCAATTGTGCCCATGCCTGTATTAGAACAGTTCAGTGGATGCAAGAGCAAAGGCTACATCAAAGTCATAGTCATGAAATAGAAAGTTTTCCTCACTACATATAGGTCTGAGTATAGGATGATTAAGACTTACAAGCCAACTGGCACAGCTCTTGGGATTGCACTTGGTGGCCTGCTTGAACAAATACCGAGCCTGCTCATGCCGATTTGCTTTAGCTTCAAGCAATGCAAGTGTTTGGTATATGTACTCATTTCCACCACCATATTTAAGACCTTTAGCAAGAAGATGCCTTGCCTTCTTTATATTCCCCTGTTTTAACTCTAAAACTGCCCACCCATGCCAGGCAGCAACATGCCTCTTATCAGCAACTGTGGCAGCATCAAACAAATCTCTTGCTCTCCTAATGTTCCCCATCTTATTTTCCAGCACAGCCCAGCACTGTTGCAAAGAAACATGTTTGATTAAAGATTCAATGTTAAAGAGAGTTTTTTTTTCTTAGTTAACTTTTATTATTACTACTGTTCATAGTGGATATTTGCAATTAGAGGGGCCTCAACCATTTACAATAGTTCCTTCAAATTCAGGTTCATTACCAATCTTCCTAGCTTGTACTGAAGATGGAAAGGCAATGGAATTAACAACCAAACTATATATACAAAGTAGCTAATATCAATCATTACAGGATTCAAAACTCCAAAATGATCACCTTGAAGAGTATTGACATCAATAGGAGAAGCTAATGGCACTAATCCCACAAAGCAGGATTCATTAAAGGCCTAATATCCCACCAATAAATCATTATTGTGGGGGCTTTCTCCCACGTATACCTCCACGTGTCTGTCCACATGGCATCGTCCCAGCTGGACCACGTGTCACTTCTTTCATCATTGTTCAGACAACCTTCAAGGCATCCAGAGACATCCTATTCGGACCCTTTGTGTCACTGAGCAGACCACACTTCCTTGAAAGCCCCAAATCCTCTCGAGTGTATAAAGACTTGGTTGTCTAACACTGGAATGACTGATGGGATCCTTTCCATTCTAACGGCTACATCAACGGACTGTCAAGTCCAGTCCCATACCTTCAACACGTTGAAGGGACGGTGAGATGTATCATGACACACCGTCTAACATAGCCCCCAACCGCCCTGCAGTGGTGATGATTACCCTGTCACTACTACCTAGTCATCATTATAAGGGCCAGCTCAGCACCATTGTGCACTCCCCCTGCGAACACTATAAAAACCCTACTGAGAGGACACTGTGAGTTCTCTCATCTACACTCTCTCTCTAAGGGTTTCTATTCATTCCAAAGTCTGATTTGGGCTTCGGAGGATGTGTCCGGACAACCCGGACATCTTCAGGGAAGCAGAGAGCCCAGATTCCAGCATCTGAACAGGAGCTTTCGCTGCCACTGCCAACGGGAGGAATCCATCCTCAATTGACTTGGTATCAACAATTATCACATCATGGCTATGAATGAAAGTCACTAGTAGTAAAAAGGGCTCGCAATTTAGTGGCACCTACTCAAGCCATTTGCTGGTATTTCCGATTCCGGCACTAATCAAATATCAAAGCCATAAACCTAATTCACTGGAAGTTTCCAGTATTATAAAGGGTTTCCAATTTGAATTTAGTAGCACTGACTGAAGCCATCCGTTTGGTATTTCAGATTCTGGCACTCAATCTTCTCATAAAGCAAAATTTGAAAAATGCAAATGTATAAATCAAAAACTGCTACAACAGAGTTGGCGTAGAATATATTACAAGGAGCGTAAATTGCAATTTTTGCTCAAATTTTATTGCAAAAATGAGACTAACCTGCCAGATGTAAGGATTTTCACCTTGAGTAGCCTGACAGCCTTTCTCATAAACAGCTCTAGCTTCCGAAGTTTTCGACTGTTTGCTCAGGATCTTCCCTAAAGCCACATACGGCCGTCCATCTTCTGGCCAATAGTATATACACTTGAAAAACAATTGAAAAAATCTCAATATCATCAACACTACCAAACGAACAAGGACGAAACAGGAGATCGAGCACTGGTACCTTCTGCAGAATCTTCTCCGCTTCTTCAAACTGATAATTCCTCGCCAAAACCTTGGCTCTATACAACGCTAAGTCCAAATTCACCAAAAGCGGCCTCTCCTCAGAGCTCAACTCCGCTCTCTGCGGCTCAAACATTGGCAACTTCTTCGCAAATTCAGCAAGTCCGGCATCGATCGGCGAGGAAGAGAACGTGTCCTCATCCACATCATCTCCGTTGCTGGACTCATCATCGTCTCCGGAATATTCCTTCATCGGACGGCGGACCGTAAGAACTTCCGGCGGCGACTGCGGCTCTGATCCGAAGCCGGAGGAATGAGGCTTTTGCTCGAGGAGTGGGGAGGAGGAGTCCTTGGAGGCGCATGGAGGAAGGGTGAGAGGTGAGAGTGAGGAGTGGAGGGGTACAATTGGTACTTTAAAGGAAAATTTGGAGGAGCTAGGGTTTTGAGAAGGAGAGTAAAGAGAGAAGTTGGACGGAGAAGAGGGAGAAGAGAGCTTCAGCTTGAGATGCATTTTCTCCGTTTAACTGATAAAATTGTACGTCGTACATGGGAAGTGCTAGGCGGGCTTTTAGTTGGGGAGAACCAGTCTTAGTGCAATTACTGGAATGCCCTTGGCCTTAATAATAACTCCAAATTCAATTTTTTTTCTTTCTAATTTCTATTTCTTGAGTTTTAATAATATAATCCTTTCTTGCAGATGAAGCTCTTTTTGTATTTCTATTTCATCTAATCCTTTATATATATATATATATATAAAACAAAAATAAATAAATAAATTTATTATTTTTAGTTTTATTTTAATCTTTTATTTATTTTTATTTTTTTCCATTTTTCATTCTTACCATCAATTTCATTCTTTCCATTAAGTTTTTTATATGGTTTCCCCTTTTTAATGTTTTTTACTTGTCAAAATTGAGATAAAGAGAGAAGGGCATTTCAGTCATTAAAAAAAGCTGGACTGAGCATAACTGCTTGAGAGACGTTTCTTTCAAACGACGAGGGTGCTTTGGTAATTGTAAAGCTGAGATCTAACTGGTGGAAGATCCGCCACGTCAGTCACACTTTTGGGTGGCTTAGCACTTTCAATCTACACACCAGATTTTTTTATAGCACGTGGAAGCGGCTGGTTGGACCATTTTTTCATGGATAAAGACTATATTTCACTACACTATCTATGGTAAAAGCGCCCTACGACGTCGTTTTGACTCGACCAAAACAACATTACCATAAGCCCAACTTTGAGGACTGTAAAGAAAAGACCCCACATAAATCCAAATACACAATAGAATTAATAATAGACAACAAATGGATTGAAGAGAACTTCCAAACTACATTCACTCTCCAAGCTTAGAAGCTTATGGAATTGAAATCCCATATAGAGATAATCAGCTACAAACCAATTTTCTAGTCTTACAAGCAAATAAAGAATAGCTTACAGCCCTTTTAATACAGAGCTAGAACAACTGGGGATTGTGAACTTTTTGTTTTTCTCAATGTTATGAGGCGCAGTGAGAACTTTATTACATACAGAAGATGTGGAGAGTTCTGAGAAACAGAACTCTTTGATTTTTGTGGAAAAATGAAAACTCAAACGAACCTGCGCCTAATGTGTTTCAGTTTCTCAGTTCTGTTGTTTGTTATAACCAGCCTGCTTCCAGTCCCATTCAGATCGTTGGTGGGGATGAGGCCATCTTTCCCATTTCCAACAAAAAATGAGGCATAAGGATGTAGCTATGGTTTTTGGGATTCTCAGCTGCCATTCCATCGCCTCTTTCGCAGTGGCCTTTGTTGCATGGTTTCAGCCATCTCAACTATTGGATCAACTTGAGGCTTTGGAATCTTGTCTGGCTCCTTTTTCAGAGTGATGGGCTTCTTAAACCGCTCCTGTCGTTTCTCCATCTTTGCTAGCGTCTGGAGAATCCGTTGGTTGTCGCATTCTGCAACAACCTTATTCCCATTTGCAGCATTTGCATTGCCCAATCTTCTTTTCACATTTCTGGATGGTGTTATACTTTCAGATGCATCTTTTGTTTCCACTGAGTCATCCTCGTTCATTTCTTCTGGTATGATCTGACCCTCCTCAATATCCAAAGCTTCGTCATGCTCTGTAACCAGAAACTTATCAAGACATTTCTCATTATTCCAGTTGCTTTCACTTTTGAGGTCAGGTTGGATGATCTTCCCTCTCTGAGGTCCATTGACATCCTTGAGAATTCCCTGATCCTCATCAATCTTCCAATCCATGTTTTCAAACCTGTCATGGTGCACTGCACTTCTGGCTTCAGAGCGTCTTCCAGAGGACTGCAGAGTATATTGTCATGAAGAAATGTCAACATTAATAATATATGAGACACTGAAAAAATGAGATTGAAGTAGGAAAAAAACCAACTAATTCAAGAAGCATGAACTGATAGTGACTTTCAGATGCTTGTATACAAGCACTAGAATGCATAATAAAAAATCCTTTAAGCATGTCAAATCATAAGTATGATGAACTGTTCAAGAAAATAGAGATGGAATTCATATGTTCTTCAAGGGTAACCAATGACTAAAAATATAGCTTACAAAAGAACAATAACAGAATTAGAATATTAGTGAATTTTATAAAGGAGGTTCTCCTATCTGCTACTGATTCCACCATCCAAATGTAGAATGGTTGAAGAATAATATCTTAAATGCCAATTAAACAGGGATCATCCTCCTGAGTTTCTGAAGGAGATATCCGCTCATCAGAGGAAACAAACTGAAAAGAAGCCAGAGATCCCCTGGCCAGAATTTGATATCATCATCCTGAGACAGCCCTGAAGAATGCCTTTGCCAAGTATCCACCAACTTCAGTTATCTTACATATGATTGCACCTGTCCTTCCAAAGGAAAATGAACACCTCCAGCTCCCAATCAAGAAATTCTATAGTGGAACTCAGGTTCCATTAACCACCTGCCTCTCGCTCAACTCCAAATATCCGATCCCATGAACCCATTAGAATGCTTTAAAAACAAGTCATTGAATCACCAACCCCTAGAGGTCAAATTATTTAACTACAACTGATGGAAAAATCATAGCTACAATACAATGCATGCATACATTCTCAAAACTCAAGAGGTCCTTAGTAGGAGCCAAGGCAAAACTCTCAATCCTGCAGCATAACAAATAAAGAGAGAAATTTTGAACAAATTACATTAACCAACAATAATCAAACTAGGAACCTACTCCTGCTGACAACTAATCCAATATCTTCAGTATAACGTATGATGTGTTTCATCCTTACTACAGAGAAGTAGCTCCAGAGAAGACTCAAAAGCATCAAGGAAAAAAAAAAGGATATCGATTACTAGCTTCAAAACAATAACAGCAGACAAACTATCACCCCAAAATTCTCCTAGCAGCTAAAATTTGAAGGAGAAAGTCACTCTTCCCCTCAAATTTCTCAAAATCAAAGATAACAAAGAAATCACTACCAAGGAGAGACATGATAAAGGAGATTTCTAGTGAATATATTTTAGTTAACTTAGATGTAATGTAACATGGAATACCAACAAAGCTGCATGATTCAGTCCATATCTTAGCTCAATGTAGTCATTAGGAAACATTAGTTCAGGAAATGAAGGAAAAAAAATTCTACTGCAATTCACATGTGCCACATATAATTCATTTCATGGCAATATATGAAATGGAAAAGAAAATAGGTGAAGAGAACTACGAGACAATCAAAGGAAAGACTGTCAAGAAAACTATATTCTAACCATAAAAAATCTGATTATTTAAAAATTAAACAATTTGAAATTAAGTAGAATGCCACTAAATCTCCCATGAAATTATTAAATCTCCAGCGAAGTGGACTTGTGGGACACGTTTTGAGAATACTCAGCCTTGCTCCCAGCCATAAAGGCAGAAGCAACACACTCCAAGACCCCAAATCATTGGAAAATGTACCCAGTAAATCTGACACAATTTGATTTTGGACATTATACATTAGGGTTTTGCATAGATCCAAAGGGATGTGATCAATCCATCCAAAAGTAAACCGTTCCAGAATTTGTTTCACTGCTAGATCCAAAATGGACAAGCAACAAACAAGCATTGCAGAAAATTTTAAACTACTATTCATTATTTGCCTGAAAGATATAATTTTGCAAGATCCCCAACAGCAACTAGCATCTCCAAGTAGAAGAGTTTAGGCTCTGCCTTTCCAGTATGCACTGCCTGCACTTCTGTAGTGGCCCACCTGGCACTTTTAGTAGCCTATCTTGTCAACCAAGAAAAACTACTTCTATCTCCAAATAGGGGGATCAGATCTCATGGAATAAATGCTTTAAAATTAGGTAAGGATATATAAAGATTAAGTGCAAGCGCATGAGCATATTAAATTAGAGAAGAACGGTAAATACTTGTATACAAGGTACAAACATCTAATACAATCCCATGGTTAAACAACTCAGCACATTGTAATATCAAGCTCAAATGATGCCGAAAAATTCCCAGAGAGAGAGGGAGAGAGAGAGAGTCTGTTGACGATTAGAATATGGTTGGTTGAAAGTAGGACTTTGTTAGACTGGCTAGGGTTTCAAATGGCCGAGGACGAAAAGTTAGCTATTTTCTTCTGAAAACTTAAAAAATAAACTGGAAATGAAAACTATAGTTAACAGAAAGTCTTATCTCTTTTATTTTTAATCAGGGAGTATAGTTACCTATATCAACATTCGTGTGTTGCAGACCTGATGGTGGTAAGAATTTTTCTAGAAGCCATTTTCCTAATCTTGTGTTCCCAAATTCCAGCAAAACCAAATTGACTAGTTCAACCTAAAGCGATGTATAGACAATAACCAATTACATTATTTGAACACACGGCCCCACAGACAGATTAGAATAAATAAAATAAAAAAGCATAAAAAAACTGTTAGAACATAAACTTAAACATAAATATGTGTGATCACAGGGTCTCTTTAACATCTAAGCAAATTCTTAGCAAGGATAAAGGTAATCAAGTGTAAAGCATCTTTTCCATAAATGATTTTGATCAAAGCTATGAGTGAAAAAAAAAAATCTACAACCAAAAGAAAAAAAGAATTCAGTGGAAAGTTGAAACAAGTCAACCTTCCAACAAATGCTTTTAACAGAGATATTCCACCTCAAGACCTAAACTGAGATTCCAAGGAATAATTGCATGTTAAAAGGTGGGAGAACCACTTCAGTAGCTAGAAAAAATCAGTTATAAGTTGCAGAAAAAATAATATAAGAACACCTATAAAGAAACTTTTTATTTCTTCACACATTTCAGACACTGAACATGGGATGATCTCTTCTGTAACCTAGATACTACTACTGAAAGTAAAGCACACAAAGACATAGTGGAAATGAAAAAAAGCTTTGGAAGGCAGATTACAAGGAAAAAGAAAAGAGAACATACAGGATATAAGGAGTTCCAGACAAACATGCAATAAGATAGCATTAACAAAAATGAAAACTTGCTCAGCATATGTAGAGCATTCACATATACAAGTACAGTGGTACAAGGTTTTAACCTCGGTTTCCCCAACTTTACCTTTCCTTCCCCTACAATCAAGTCAACCGATGCCCTGCTCCTCAAGACTGCCTGTTCATGATTACCTTGACCAAGAACATTAGAACTTCTATCAATAAAATCATCACTTCTTCCTTCTCTTATCCTTTTGTATCTTTGCTGCTGTGATTTCTTGTTATGTACAAGCATCCCAACATGGGCAGATCCATATTTAGTATGAATCCTTGTGTGCCCAGAAGTCCTTTCATAGGAAAGTGATGCCTCCTCATTATACAAATTTTCATCTAGATGACTGGAGATTAATTCCTTCTCAGTCCAGTGCAATGCTTCATATTGCCGTCTTGATCTTCGTCTCCCTATCTGAACCTGATCATCAGGACCAATGATACTGTCTTTAGTGTTATAGGCATCATTATCATTGCCAAACCAGTCACTTTCTCTATATCCTTGAGGACATATTTGTCTCCTATCTCTCCCATGTCTTTCAGTTAATCTTGAATCATTCACATCATTTCTTCCATTGGCTGTATGAGGTTCTCTGTAAGACCAAGAAGACAAAGACTGATGATCCACATGTCTTCCATATTCATCCTCGACCCCAATAGACCAGGAACTATCCAAATCCAAATGACCATCCTCATATCTCTTCCTTCTCCCATATAAATTTACTTTTCTCCCAGTACTTGGCACGTGTCTTCCATATTTTTCAGCCAAAGAATTCCTCTCCTTGCACATGAATGGAACAGATCTTGTGATTTTTTCTTGTGCAACATCATCTGTATTTTTACATTGAAACAAATCATCATCATTATCAGGTCCTTCTTGGAATTGGAGTTTGTCATTTTTCTTTCTCCGTCTTGTATCCCTTTCTTTGTCTGAGTAGGAGTACTTCAAAACCAACCGCCTGGACTCTCTATGAGTGAGAGTATCTATGTCCTCTATACTGACATTCCTTTCACGATGATACCAATCTCTTTCCATCATTTTGTTGCCCGCTCTGGTTATTCTTTTTTCAAAAATATATTTGTTTCTGAAATGTGGATACATCTCGTCTCTAAAGCTCCGATGATCTTTCCAATGAGGATTTTCAGCACTCGCAGTTTGGACATGATTGTTAGCAAACTTTTCACTGCAGTAATTGAAGGAAAGTTCTGTTTCCCTATAATATGAGAAACCTTTTCGATCATAAGAATCAAAATCATGCAGTTCCTTCCGTCTGCGGCGACTAGCAAATGAGTGACCCTTATCACTAAGCCCCTCAGTCTCAGACACGGGGAAGATATCATTATCATAAGAACCAAAATCATCCAGCCTTTCCTTCCTTCCCTGACGTACAACAGAGGAATGAGCCCTACTGTGCATGCCCTCTACGTCAGACATGGGGGAGAAATCACCATCATAAGATCCCAAATCACACAACCTCTCCTTCCGTCGCCTACGGCCTGCTGATAAGTAATGCTTATAATGCAAGCCTTCTGAATTGGACATGGGGGAGACATCATCATCATGAGAACCAAAATCATGCAGCCTTTCCTTCTGTCTGCCATGACCAACTGATGAATGATTCCTATCATACAGGCTATCTACTGTCTTAGACATTGGGGAGGCAATATCATTACCACTGCGGATTGCCATCTTATCCACACTGCAAGTGCTGGAATCACGATGCTTCCGTGCCTCCTGAACAGGACTTCTATTTCTAAAAGAATCTTTACAATCAATTGGCTTTGTTTTGCCAACTTTGTTTTTAGAGTTCTTGTGGAGATAATACTCAGATTTGATCAACTCTGGTCGGTCAGTTAGTAAATTTGACGATGGCTTTCTTCTAGCATTCTGATTCTTTTCTGGATCAATATAACCACCATCTTGGGATGCTACAGAATGACTTCCACGACGGGATGAGCTAGGGCTGTGACTAACCTGTTCATCGAGTGATAATTCTGTTTCCATCATGCATGGATCTGTATTGCATGTATTCCTTCCAACCATTTCCTTTGAGTTATTAAGTGCATCCAACACTTCAGAAATTCCTTCAGGCACATGAGCATTCATATTTTGAGAGCAATGTTTGTCACCATCAGGAATCTTTCCAGTTCCAACATTATCAGAATCCACAGACACTGGATTAGATGCAGTTGATAGTTTGGAAAACCTAATCATATAAGAAAAAATCATAGTCACCTCATCAGTGGCTTCAAACAAAATCCAGAAACAAACAAAAAATTCCAACTTCTTCTGACATATTTGAATACTTATTGAGATCCAATACAGCAAGAAGGTAAAGCCATTAATCATCAGTCATAATTGAAACTTAATCCGAAACTTAATAGGAACAACAAATACTTCAAATGATTTGGAAAATGCAGTGTGGTAAAAAATCAAATGATAAATTTCTGTGAAAGAAAAAAAGCACCAAAGACCTAGCAATGCTATATCAAGAAGGGTCCTTTGCCACTTGGGCTTCGAACAAGAGAATAACATCCAAAATAGAAAGAAGCAACACAAAGAATGACAGAAGGTATTAAAAATGCTCCACCATGAGTAGTTGAGTTCTGCATGTAAGAATGCTGTACTGAACAACCCACAATTGTTTTGCAAAAGCTATGTTTCATGGACATTTCTAAAAGAGTGGATCACACAAGGCAGATGCTAATTTTAGATATATTATGATGTGGTACTTCTACATTTCTTTGCAAGCATGAATTGAGCACCAACATGGTGCATAAAGTATGTATTTCCACCTATAAAAGCACCAAGTGAGCAACAAATATTTTTAAGCTTGTTTAACCACCTCATCCACATATATGATTTGACCATAAGAAGTAACATTATCATGTTTATGGATTCAAAACTATTCAATCTACTTCCCTGTCCTACCTCATCTCAGATATCGACAACTACACCCCACCAATGAAACACCAGAAGACACAGAGACAGCACAGCAACTATGTAGAAACAGATGCAGTTCTAAAATCCATATGTATAACAACAACTACTATAAAGGACAAATTAATCCAAAATTATGTCGCCTACGTTCAATATAATTCAAACCTCTTCAGAACAGAAGACCTGTCTAATGTGACATTTTTCTCCAGACACGGCTTGTTTCCATTGCCACTACCATAACAGTGAATATCTTTGTTATCACCCACTTTAAAATCCCCATTTTCTGAGGATTCATCTTCAGTGCTATCTATATTGTCTATTTCATCATCCACAGAGTCCTGCACAGCAATCTGCCAAAAAGCATGCCATAAGTGACAAAACAAGTGAAAGCGTTTCTCGTGTAAGCATTAGAACAAATTCAAGGTTGGCAGCCCACATGTATCACAACACCAGAATCTCGATGACGTGGACGCCGTACATCCATAGATGGTTGACGTTCACCTGTGCTACCTTCAACCTGAATAGCTCTGCCTTTTGGCTGAAACAATCAAAACAGAGTTACCTGATTATTATTCTAAACAACTTAATTTGACAATGTTTCATTGAACTGAAATGTAAGCAAACAAGTATAAATATAACAAGTAAAATAAGGGAGGGAGAAAAAGCCACTTCCTAATTTACACATACCAGTTCCAACCTGTCAGTACTTTTTGAAGTAGGAGAAACTATACTTCCCTGTTTGCAGACAGGTTCTTGGCCATCTTTCTCATGCTCAAGTCCACCTTCTTCAGTCTATTTTAACATAAGCACAAAACAAGCACTCAAAATAGTATTACAACTGGTCAGCTCCTATCAAGAGTCTACTGCAATGATTTAAACACTCACCTGATTAGGTTTTGAAGAGTGATGCACTGGGGTCTGGTTCAGTATGTGCATCTGCTTTCGATATTGTTCCTGTTACCCAACTTAGGTTAAGGCTTCTGTTTATGAGAAGAGATGTCAAAGGAAACAAACATAAATGCAGAATGACCTTTTTTTTCTTTTTAATAGGTAAATTTTTGTCCCCAATGGAATTTGAACCCAGAAACTCCCAGACATCCTCCCCAACCCTTTACCACTTGAGCTAGGCCCCATAAATCCAGAATGACCATAAGCCCAAACCCACCAACATCATAGAAGCAAAATCACTACGTAATTCAGCAAACCAGCCCCACCAGCCAGAATTCATATAATTTATGACAGAAACAACTTTAGGATCTATTGAAGGGGCACTAAAAATAGATCATACATTAAAATTTTTTCAGAAGCACATATGCCAAGGTGAACTCATTTACCAGGGAGTTACAATAATTTTTCCAAGTTTCTTCATTGAAACCGAAATTGAAGAAATCAGTTAAATCTACTCCAGGATGCCTCCAGGGCTTCTGCTCAAATGTATCGATATTAACATCTAGAATAGTCCTGAACAAAAACAGGGAAGTGCCTATTAATTGAGATCATTAAACAAGGAAGAAGGTTGACAGAAAGAATTAGTTACCAGCCAGTCATCCTCACTACAACGCCAAAACTAAGTTTCATAATCATAATGAATTCACATTTTTTTGTAAATAATTATAAAAAGAATTCACAAGGCATTTACTCTAGTCACTACATGATACATGGTCCATATAATATTAATTTGCCTTTTTAATAGACACATTCACATGCATGCACCACTGATAAACCGTGAAAGAAATCAAATTTACACACAAAGAAGATGATAGCCACATTTACTTACCTATACCAGGGAAGTGAGAAACCATATCCACCTTGAGCTACTAGTGGAGCAGCTCTGGTGTGAGTTGAAGCAATTTCAACTGAGCTTGATCCCTTATGTTGGTTGCTTCCATTTTCCTCCCAATCACCTCTAGCCAACATTGAAGAGAAGGAAGCAACCTTTGCAGTCCCATTGGCTTTTGCGTTACTTGGAAACACTGTTGAGTGAGACCGTATGTACTGCACAATGCACAAAAGCTCTTTAAGCTCTACAGTCAGGAAATATTAAATAACATAAAGAGTGAATCTACCTCTTAATTCAAAATTGAGTACATTCTTAAACTATCGTGTCCTAAGACATTATATATATCCACAACACCAAATGAAACCATTACAATTGTGAATTGTGAATTGTCTTTAAACTTAACCAAAGAAAGAATGAAATCGATCTTTAGAAGGAAATGTCTAGCATTTAGAAAGCAATTTGACAGCTTAATATAGAGATATCACTATATCAACCACCAAGAAATAGAAACAAAACCATTTTTCAAAAGACCTGAAATTAGAGATATCACATGATCACCTCAAAACATATAGACTATGTTTGGTTCCTGGAAAGTGACAAGGAAAGAAAAAAATGCTAAAGAAAATGATTTTCACACATTTGGCTTTCCTATAAAAAAACATAAAAGAAAATCAAATACAATTAGAATTGGTTGGAAACTTATATATTTTGTAAATTGTTTAATATTTATATAAGAGAGATAAAATAAATTAAATGAGTTTGAAGTAGATTTAAATCTATTTTTTATTTTCCCTCCCTCTTTCTTTCCTTCCAAGTTTTTCCTTTATATTCTTTCCCTCGCATTTCGTGGAACCAAACATAGCCATAGCCTTCATCATTTTCTAATACCCTAAAATCCTTTCAATTTCCAAACAAGGGCTAATTCAAAAACAGAAACTCACACATTTCCAGTAAATACATTCAACCACTGCGTATAACTAATTTCAGCTACGATCAAATCAAATAAACTTAAAACACAATTCACGGAACACAATTCAAATTTCTAAAACACCTAGCATACTGTAAAACGTCGTTCTCATTATCACCAATCGGACGCAGAAGGAAGGATTGAAAAGATTCAATAAATTTCTTTTTATCTCCGGTCGATCAATCGGCTTCTCTTTAAAGGGTTTACAAAAAACAAGATTCATAAAACAAGATTCAATCGGTTTTTCTTCTTAGAGGGGTCTTACTGATGACATAGCAAAGCCATGCCCACTACCTTGTATTGTGAAAACTGCAAATGATAACCACTCTTCGCTCCATTTCCTCTCTCACCGCCTGCAAAACCCTGCTCCATTCCATCGCCATCCTCACCATCACTCCCTCCCAGAACCCCAACACCACTCCGGACCGGAAACCTCTGGCCGTCCTCATCATTCAAGACAATGTTAAAATCATCTTCACTATCACTTCCATTATCCACCACATTCGACTCCTCGTTCTCACTTTTCCGACTCGAACCGGCGTCTCCGATATCGAGCTCCTTCGAACCCGAACCGGAGGCGAAATCCTCTGCTTTGTGGGTGTCATTTTCGTAGAATCTTACGAAGTTTGGCGCACCATTGATTGCTGAGCTGGCTGGAATTTCGACGTCCGCGTATAAGTCGCCGAAATCATCACCAACGTCTTCCATTGTGGATAAGCCCTAGGGTTTTGCCTCATCAATCGTCATAGGCATTCAACCATTTGGGATGAGGGAAAAAAAAAAAAAAGAATCTCACGTTAAATAGGAGGTTTTGTTAGGGTCTATTACTGTATTACATACTGAAAAACACTAAATATCTAAAACCCTAGCCCAGAGTCCCAGACCGAACAAAACGAGTCGGTGGAGCTCTCCGACTTCAGCCTCGTGGCTTTGTTTTACACGAGACTATGAGAGTGTGGTTGTCTACAGACTCTACACTAGTCCGCCCGTCATAAGTTGGGATTGGGCTTTATATGTAGATGGGCCTTTGAGCCCAATCAGATTTACCCATTGTGCATGTTTAGTGATATAAATAGATTACGTTTTACTGTGATTCGGAAATATTCTTGATCTTTTTAACACTTGAAAATTTTTATTTTTCAAATTTTAAAAACACTTTTGAAAATCACTATCAAATGCATTTTTAATGTGGTAACCCATCAAGACTTTTTGACCCAAACCTTAGATGGAACTTTGATTCCTAGAAGGGTAAAAAGTTTTCAAAAGATTAAGACATTTGCTTATTTTCATAAATGGGTAAAAATGTATTTTCACAAGTAGGTAAAAAGTACTTTGAGGGTTTGTATTTAATTTATGGACGGCCTTATAAACAAATAATTAAAAAAATTCCAAAAATATCCATGATTCAAGTTTACGAAAATATCACATAAAAATTAGGATAAAATATTATAAAACAAAAATGATCAAAACTAATAAAATTTTTAAAAAATGGTAAAACAAGTAATAATGTATATATTAAAATTATTTTATTACAGAAAACGATATACTTATGATATAAGTTACAAATTTTAATAATAAAGTGTAGAAATTAAAATTTTATTTGGTATTAAATGGTTATTTATTAAATTTTGATGTATTCAATGATATAAAAGAATGATAATATATTTTGTATGGATGATCATGTTTTTATTTAAAAATATTAATAATTTTATTTATAAATTTATATCCCTTTTATATTTAAATACTATATATCAAATCTAAATATAGATTTATTAATAAGATTATTATCATGGTTTTTATATTTTTAAATATGTATTTGAAAAAAATATAGTTAAAATTAATATTATTTTTATAAAGGGGTAAAATTACTTTCAAAAAATAGAAATTAGATTGAGATGGGATGAAAGTATATGATTGATTTTTGCAATTTGTCCTCCAAATAGTTATATTTTTTAAATTATTTGATTATAACTATAAGATATACAAGCAAGATTTCTACTGTAATAATAATTGTTTGTAGGAAACAATTTTTTTTTCATAATGAGAAATTAATCAGATATAATTTTCAAGCTTCGAAAAATAAAAAAAAAAATACAAAAGAGAGAAAAAAGAAAGAGTAAATAAAAATAAAGAAATTAAATTTAATAAAATATTTTTATATATTTCTTTAATCTCATTTTACTTATTTATCTCTATTGTAGCAAGATTAAATAATTTAAAAATATATAAATTTTAAATTAATTTTAATTATATTTTATTTTCTCTTATATTTTCTACTACATACAAAAACCATTTTCTTTAATATTTTCCCGGAACCAAAAATAGTCTTAATATTTGCAATCAACAAAGAAAAACACTTTATATCTAATAGTGTGATAAAAATAAAATCATTTCCTTGGAATTTATGAACATATTTCACAAACTTTTATCAAATTACAAAGTGACTTAATCAGAAATTACTAAATTAGACATGGTTCAAGTCTATGGCCCTTCATCAAATTACATGTCAATTGAGAAGATTGTTCTATTTGACAGGACCAACTGGTTTGTATAAGCCAATTTTCCTTCTCTGGATGAAATAAAAAAATGTTGCTGCCACCATTAAACCTCCAAACACCACTGTGCCTGCAAGAGAAATGCATAAACAATTGTTGCCATAAAATACATTAAGTAATTGTCTCCAGCACAGTATGCTATAAAAAAAATGGCTTAGCAAAATACTCACCAATGGCAGCGAAATTTGGCTGGAGAATATTGATTGGAACCACACCTGTGAATTTGCACATCCAACACGATTACTTTAAGGTGGGGAAAGTAAAATAATTTCACAATAATTTTTTATTTAATAAATATTAATCGTTTTTTTATCACATCCAATAAAAAAATATTACAAAAGTAAAAATAATAATAAAAAATATAAAAGAAAATTGAGCAGTGAAAGTGTCAAGTGGCTGCGAGTATTACACTGCGAGAAAATAAGTATAGGTCTAGCTTCAGATATGAAAAGGAGGGATCTGGAATAAGGCGATCTATATTCCATACCGTTATTGTGACAGTTAGATGAACGGCGGCCACCGGAGCAAAAGCAGAAGAAATTCCGGTGAAGATCGCCACCGCCATATCCACAGAATCCGCCACTGTCTTCACACGAACGACAACCACCGTCGGACCTCCACGTTAGCTCGAACCCTTCTCGTATGCCTCTACCAAAATCATCAACCAAATCTCCACCAACCGACTTCTCAATCACCGGCACAGTCGCAGTCGTTTCACAGTACCCACTCCAGTCGAACTCCGGCACTGCTCCCACAATAAACACATAAGAGCGCTTCGTCCCATGCCGAAGACACTCCATAGACGGCAGTGAAGGTGGATAAAGCGTGCAGTTATAGAAGAAACGCAGCATGTTATTACGTGCAGTGTAGCTGAAAGCGGAAGAGTTGTCCAATGTAACACCATGAGGTGCCCGGGGACAACTCCCATTGTTTATGTCGACGTAGCGGAGGGTAAGCGTATTTTCAGAGTAATTGATCTTCATGATGCTGTAGGCATCGCCGGAGAGGCGGAGAACAGGGCCACTGCCATCGCCACCGCAGGAGATCCCGAAGCCCGGGTATCCACAGTACCCCGACGGTTGATCTTGGTGCCAAAATGGGTAGCGGAAGACGCCGCCGCCGCAACTGAAATAAGGACGTGCAGTGATAGGTGGTTTAATGGAATGGCCATTGAATCCATTGATGGAGGTGTGAAGAAGGGTGATGTAGAGAAAGAGATGAAAGAGAGAGGCCATGACTGAGGATGCCGATTTTTTAGGGTTTATATTCTTCGTTAGTGAACGTTATATTATTTATTTGATTATATATATATATATTTTTTTTGGTGTGTTAATTAATGTACCCGACAGTCCAAAAACAACAGAAGTCAACGAAGTAAGTAGGAAGATGATTGAGATGGGAGCATATTTGGAATAAATCATTTCTTAATAAGCAGTTGTTATGGATTGAAATTATGAAATAAACTTTTTCAACACCTGTCTCCCGATCCCAATATGTCACTGAGTGGCAGCTCACCAACTTGGTTCCAATTGAAAATCAACTTAATTAATATAATCTTGGTTTAATAATAGGTGGCAAGCAAGTTAGTTAGGTTGGATTGAGATTCAACCCGATGTTTAACTTAACCTTAATTTAGCTAGACTCGAGTTAAAGGAGTTATAGAGAAGAGTCTTGGGCTTTGTTTGGACTTTTCAAATTTTAATTTTTTTTTTATTTTTTTACCAAAATTTAATACATCAAATTTCAGGTAGTAATGAAAAAAATAATTATTTTCATGAAGAATAAAATTATATACACCATAATTAATTTGACACTAATGTTTTTAAGATTATTTGAAAACATGTACACTAAAATATGAATTTTTTAAGTGTCATTTTTTTAAAAATTTCAAATTTTATTCCCTTATTTGTTTATATGATTAATTTATTAAATTAAAAAATTAAGATAAATTTAATATTAGTTCTTCATTTTTAATTTGGGATTTATTTGAAATTTATTCTTAAAAATACTTTTTGGGTTATAAAATTAAAACAAAGTAGGGTATTTTTAGTTGTAGTATTGTGGACCCCGTATTTTGGCTCAATGCGTTTACCACTCGATGGCGAGCTCGATTTTTATTTATTAAAATAATGACTTGGAGTCGCCACTTATTTTTGTTTTATTTTTAAAAGGGTTATTTTTGTTTTATTTTTAAAAGGGTAAACAAAATAAGAAAGAAAAACTCTAAGTGTGACTCCTTATTTGGAAAAGGTGGTCTACGAAAAATCGGATCGGGTTCGGGGGTCAGGTTACTTATCGGGAAGGTACGGTGAGGACCGTAACACCCTTCTAAGTCCCTAAAATCGGATTTCTACTAATAAAATGAAACAATCATGGCAATTGATGAGGGAATCAATGAATACTCAGAATGATCGTGCACATGTGAGAATCTAAACATGCATACAAAAAATGACCCGAGTAGATGTGGATGCGTACCTGGGCAGTGATCCATAAAGCGCTATCAAGAAGTGAGGTTAGTGCACAATTAAGGAATAGTTTCAAGCATGTCATAGAGCAGAATAAAATCAATCATGCATGACAATTAAATCAAACAAACAATCAATCAATCATAAGGAAATCACATATGTTGGGCCCCCACCAAAGCCCGATTTATATTGCATGAATTAATCCCATAAATTCCATTATTCGGAATTACGAAAAATTTGTTCCTGCTTATTAAAGTCGAGAGGAGCAGAAGATTGTTTGAAAGCCAAAGCGGAATTAAAACTATTCAGGAGAAAATTAGATTTTTGAAATTTAATTGAAAAATTGGAATCTCGAAGATCACTAAAAAATTGGAGTTTTAGAGTTTATTTGGAGATTAGACTTTTAGAGATTGAATGTGAGAATGAGAATTTTTAGAAACTGAATTTGAAAGAGGTTGGAATTTTGAAAATGATTTGAGGGTTCGGGATTTTAAAGAAAGATTAAGTAGCGAAAATTGAGACTTTGGGAGTTGAATTTTGAAAGAGATCATAATCGTAAGTTATTTGAGAAGTAGAAATTATGAAAGTTGATTTATGGAAATTGGAAATCTCGAAAATCATTTGAAGGCGGACTTTTTAGAAATGAACAAATAAAATGATAATAAAAATAATGATGATAACAAATGAGTAACTATGTAAATACGGTAATCAAAACATTAGGAACTGAAAATTAAGTTTGGAGATAAGACACTTGGAATTTTAGATAGTTAAATTTAGAAATCGGAATTTTGAAGAATTAAACTTTAATGATTGAGATTTTTAAGAGAAATAAATGGGTAAATATGGAATAATGTTATTAATTAATCAAAACGATATTTGGACGGATGAATAGTGAGTAGTGGCGTTTGTGAGATTAAAAATTAAATTGGAAAATCAGATTTTGACGAAAGTGATATTTGAACGGATGAAAGTAAATAGTGGGATTTTGAAAATTAAGTTTAAAAGTCGGATCTTTGAATAATTGGACTCTAATTATTGGAATTTTTAGAAGAAATAAATAAGTAAATGTGGAATTTATAACAATGATAACAAAGATGATATTTGAATGAATAAAAGTGAATGGTGGAATTTTTGAGTCTCAAGGTTAAATTTGGAAATCCGGTTTTGAAGAATGAATTTTAATGATTGAAATAAATAAATAAATAAATATGGAATAATGATACTAATTAGCAAAAATAATGTTTAAATGAATAAAAAAAAGAATAGTGGAATTTTTCTAATTGAGAATTTGAATTAGGGCGTTGGATTTTTAAAGGATATAACTTTGAATAAATAAGTAGGTATGAGATTGTAATACTAATTAACGAGAATAATATTTAGGCGAATAAAGATGAATAGTAGAATATTTGGGATTGAAGTTTTAATTCAGAAATTGGATTTTTGAAGAATTGGAATTTATATAAATAAATAGGTATGGAATAAGAATCCTAATTAACAAAAATAACATTTAGACGAATACTGGAATTTTTGGAATTGAAAATTGAATTAAGACACGGGGTTTTCGGAAGATTGGACTTTGAATAGATATGGAATAATGATTTTAATTGATGAGGATAAAATTTAGACGAATTGTAGAATTTTTAGGATTGAAAAATTGAATTAAGACAAGAGATTTTTTAGGAACTAGATTTTAAATAAATAGATGAATATGAGATAATAATCCTGATTGATAAAAATAAGATTTAAACGAATTACTGAAAAACTAAATTAAGATAGAGGATTTTTGAAGGATTTGACTTTGAATAACTAAATAAACATGGGATAATAATTCTAATTGATGAAAATAAAATTTAAACAAATATTTGAAGAATTAAATTAAAACATAGGATTCTTGAAAGATTAGACTAGATGGATAGATGAATATAAGATAATAATTCCAATTGATGAACATAAGTTTTAAACAAATATTTGAAGAATTAAATTAAGGCATGGGATTTTCTTGATGGATTAGACTTCGAATAACTAATAAATGCGGGATGATGATTCGATTTATGAAAATAAGATTTAAACGAATTATTGAAAAATTAAGTTAAGGCGTGGGATTTTCGAAGGATTAGACTTTAAATAAATAGGTAAATAGGGGAGGATGATTCTATTGAAAATAAGATTTACACAAATTGTGGAATTTTTAGAATTGAAAAATTAAGTTAATGAGTTGGATTTTCGAGAGATTAGACTTTAAATAAGTAAATGAATATAGAATACTAATTCAAATTAAAGAAAGTAACGTTTAGACAAACAGTAGAATTTTAGGATTGAAAATTAAATTATGACATTGGATCTTTTAAAAAGATTGGATTTTGGATAAATAAACTAACATAGGATGATAATACTAATTAACGAAAATAATCATTTAAAATGGAATGAAAAGAATAGTGGAATTTTTAGGGGTTTGAAAATTAACTTAGGACATCGGATTTCTGAAGGGTTGGATTTTAAATTAGTAAATAAATATGGGATACTAACTCTAATGGATGATAATAAGATTTGAACTAATTATTGAAGAATTAAAATAAGACACTTGATTTCTTTGAAAGCTTTAGACTTTAAATAGCTAGATAATATGTGATAATAATTCTTGATTGATGAAAATGAGATTTAAACGGATTATTGAAATATTAGATTAAGATGTGGGGTTTTTGATGGATTAGAATTTAACTTTGATGAGTGAGATTTTAAAAGATGATAAATAGATACGTACGAAATAATAATAATAGTTGACAATCATAATGTTTAAACTAGTGAAATTGAATAGTGTAAATTTCAAGATAAAAATATAATTAACAATAATAATTTATCTTTTAATTGTCTTTAAGTTGAGCTAACTAAATTGGTGAAGATAAAATAAGATAAAAACAAGAATAAATAATAATAATAATAATAATAAAAACATGAATAAGTTAATAATTTACTAAGGTTAGAGATTTAAAAACTTGTTTAGACAT
Source organism: Vitis vinifera (assembly GCF_030704535.1). Classification (NCBI taxonomy): domain Eukaryota; kingdom Viridiplantae; phylum Streptophyta; class Magnoliopsida; order Vitales; family Vitaceae; genus Vitis; species Vitis vinifera. The sequence continues at coordinate 1,159,530 of NC_081809.1, forward strand.
AATGTAGCCAAATGGGCTAATCCAACATGGACTTGGGCCATGGAGATGGCTAGCATAGATAGCAAAGGGGCCTTTCATCAGCAACTGCGGGCCTGGGCTCCAACTCAAACCCAAACCTATCACCAATATGGGCAAGCCCAAGGCACCAACTCAAGGTGGACTTGGGCCAGGAAGATGGCTGGCATGAGGCTCCTCACCCTCACAAACGGGCCTGGGCTCCAACCCAGGCCCACACCCATCATCAATGGGCGAGCCCAAGGTGGAAGAAGAAGAGAGGTTGCCGGCGTGGAAAGAATCGCCTGGTGTGGCACCGGCATCGTCACTGAATGTCGCGCCTGCGCCCGCGCCAACGTCTGCTTGCACCTGAGGCCGCGATTGTGGGTGTTCTCCGGTATAAAAACTCCGACAGAATGGAGAACTATGGTATTCACCATGGCAGGGCATCGAGAACATGGGAAAACAGCAAACATA